>NW_026782312.1:0-106820 GCF_031769215.1 Ylistrum balloti | reverse complement strand
CATCACGACAGGAACGAGAGTGATCTCCCTTCCTCTAATAACCTTTATGGCGTAAACCCCACAGAGGGGCAGCCAGGCAGATAAGGAAGAGGGGAGGATAGGGTGGGACTCCATAAAGTTATGGTAAGTATTACATCATGAAAATTGGTTTTACATTAAAAAACCTCAATTTCATTTCAGTAATAATTACCATAACTTTAGTATGCGAATTCGTCTTACCGTAGTGGTGACTAGAAGCCAGGCAGCCCCTTCAGCACAACCAAAGTAGTAGGGAGGGAGAACAGAGTGCTAAAGTGAAGGAAGGGACCTCTCTGTGAAAGAGCAGGTGTACCCACATGCCGCCGTACGGAAAGACATGGCCCGGGGCTAACGAGGAGGCCCAGCCACTGACTATGCCACCACCAAAGGTCCCAATGATACAGGCCTTCTGAGTGGGAAGCTAGGGATCACAGATAAAAATCTGTTAAGGTATCCCTGCCCTGCCAGAATACTGCAGACATGACCTCCTGAAAGGAGGACTCATTGAGAGAAGGGCCCAGGATGAAGCAAGGGCCCTGACCTCGTGAGACCGCGCTTTCACTCTCGCCCGAGCCAGATCATCAAAATGCTCGTAAGCATACTAAATCACCTGGCAAACCCACCTGGAAACCGACTGGGAGGAGATATCTCGTTGCCCCTGTTTAATGGGCAAAACAGACGGGATCGAGAGCCCCGCCCCCCCCTGGTTTTATCAAGATAAAACCTAAGAGCCCGACAAGGACAAAGCAACCTATCTCGCTCCTCCGAGCTAGTCACAGCCAGGATCCTGATGGGATCGTGCGAGAACCCCGGAACCTGATTCTTCGCTAAAAACAACTCTATTCATAGCAAAGCCTCTGATTAGGGCAGAAAGAGAGGAGGACTAACCGATCTCCTTCCTGCCATAACAAGCAAGAACTCTGGCAATAGCTGTACGATAGCCAGCAATAGTGCCAGGTGGCAGATAGCGGTACCTAAACAGAGAGATTAGGAATTCCGCAATCAAATGCAGAGGCTTCGAATGAATAAGCTTCCTTGCCGACACACCAATCACAGAAGATCATCCAACGTGACTGGTAGACGGCAGAAGAGGAAGCCCTGATTGATTGCTCAATGCAATCGGACACCTCTTGAGAAAAGCCTGCCTTGGCGTGGCTTCCAGAGATAGCCTCAGCGCGTGAAGGTGGAGGATCTCTGGTCAAGAGTGTGTCGTTCTGGGCCAAGGCTGGCGAAGGAGATTCGGTCTGGTGGGGAGAGCCAAGGGCTCCTCCACCAGAAACGACAAGAGCTCCTGAAACCAAGCTTGCCTCGGCCACAGAGGGGCTCTCAGAAGTAAGGAGCAGTGATGCTCCCAGAACTTCTGTAGAACCCTGCCCACCAGGTTGAAGGGAGGGAATGCATATGCATACGTCCCTTCCTATTCCAGAGAAAGGGCGTCCACAGCCCACGCCTTACGGTCTGGGACCGGGGAGACGAAGGTTAGCAGCTGGTTGTTCAGGGAAGTGGCAAACAGGTCTATAATAGGTCTGTCCCACGCCTGACAATTCCCCTTGAAAATCAAGGGACACAGCTGCCATTCCGTCAACACCGGCTGGTGGCGCCTGGAGAGTGGCCACCAACACACTCAGCCTGCCAGAAAGATGCTTGACCGCTATGGTCAACTGCATGTCCTGGCAGAGAAGATGGATGTGGATGGAGAGGGCACACAGGACATGAGACCTGGTGGCCCCTGTCTCTCCAGATACGCGACAACTGTTGTCGGTAGCCACACTTTGGACTGCAGGATACCCCTAAAGGACTGCAGAGCCAAATGAACAGTGTCATCTCGAGTACACTGATGTGCTCCGAGAGTTATTCGCCAGACCACTCCCCCATCGAGGTAAGCTCACATTCCTGTCATGAACGCGTCCATGAACAGGATCATAGAGGGGATAGGCTTGGTCAGAGGTACCCCGTGGAAAACGTTCTCCTGAATGGTCCACCAGCAAGAGAACTCCCTGACCGACTGGGTAAGCGGGATCCAGGCCTCCTGGATGACGGAACCCAGTCAGACAGGAGGAACATCTGGAGAGGTCCGATGTGAATCCTCCCTAGGGGGACCACATATGCCAAGGAGTTGAGATACCCCAGAAAACTGAGGAACCAATGTACCTGGACAAGTGACCAAGTGATGAAAGTCAGAGCCAGAGCCCTGACCTTCTCAAACTTCTCCAGAGGTGGAAGGGCTAAGCCCCGAACCATGTCAAAATGGTTCCCCAGGAAGAAGAAGTCCTAATATGAAGGAACCTCTGACTTCTCTCTGGAAGGAATGAAGCCGACTCTGAGCAAGAGTTTCAGGACCAGACGAGTGTCCTTCACTAACGATTCCCACACCAAAAGAGGCATGAGGGAGTCGTCGAAATAGATGTGGACGTCTATTCTGCAGGAGTGAAAGAAACACCAGCAGCAACTTGGTGAACACCAAAGGAGCTGTCGTGAGCCCCAAGGGCATCTCTGCCTTGGCAGCATGGTCCCTACTTCCTCCTGGAGCACCCGTGCCCTTTCTGAATCCCCGGGAGGAGGAAAGAAACAAAAACGGCCAGGAGGTGAGGGACGAATCCTGAAGAAGGGGAATACCTAGACCCTCCCTGACCACCGACAAAAGCCCAAGCGTCCTCTGTAATATCCTGCCACTAGGAAAGGAAAGCAGAGAGACGTCCGCCCACAGGGAGTTCCGGATGGGGCAGATCGAGCCCCTGCCAGACCAGAGAATCGTCTGCCCACCCGGAGCCTGAGCCTGCAGGAGAAGGACATGAGCCCGGGAAAGGAGAACCACCGTCCACCCGGCCATACCCTTCGCCTTTCGCGGCCAAGAAGCAGAAATAGTCAGGAACCCTTCTTCTTGCCCCCAGGAGGTTTCTTACCCTTCCTACCCTTCCCCTTGTTGCCGTTGAAGTGAGGTTGGGACTTGGGCTGTGCAGAAAACTGAGCAGCCGAAGACTTCGCCTTCTTCTTAGGAGGCACTGACCCCTGCGAGGCACTGGCCTTCTCAGCCTGAAACCTCTTCACCAGAAGTGCTGAGGCGACCGAGTCCTCCTTCATATCCTTCTGAACCCAAGGAAGAGCTCCCCTGAACAGGGTAGAGCCCTAGAAGGGGGCATTCAACAAGCGGAAACGGTAGGGTTACTGGACTGGGCGGAATTTCAGAACTGAAAACTGCCTAGCCAACACGGCATTGACGAGCAGAGAACCTGCAAGGCTGCCGTGTCCTGTATGTCGGCTGTTCTGTCTCGGATAACCGACACTCAGGCAAATCGGATACCCTGTATAGACAAACTGTCAGGAAGTCTATGTATGACAGAACTTGGATGGAGAGGTGCAACATTCTCTCCATCCTGTGGTGCTCTTTGGGATCGAGCACCACCTGGTCCACTGATTTGCCGGGCCAGGCAGCCAGCTGTCTCAACTCCAGCTGTGCTGGTTGAGAGGCCAGCTGCCCATCATGTGTGGCATAGTCGGAAGCTGAAGCCTCCGACAATTCACCAACACTGAGCTGCAGACCGACAAACCCGAGAGCACGGGTAGAGAAGGAGTCCTTCTCTAAAACCGGAGCCCGGGCCGTGGCCAGAACCGAAGACATGATATTGCCTTCTGGCAGAGACCGATCTGAGCGAACGGAAGCCCGAGGAGCCACCAGGGAACCCAGAAGGATGGTGGATTCAGGCGCCGACGATGCTGAGGCGGTGGGCAAACCTCCGCCCTGAGAATCCGGGAGATGTTGGCCCGGAGGACCCGCATCCCAGAAAGCACATGCTGAGCCTCAGCTTCAGCAGTCTCAGGGCCATCTTCCCCTTGTGAACCCTCTTGGCCCAGGAGAAAGATGAATGACATCGTCTTCCTCTGCCGAGCCCGCACCCTCGATGTCCATCTCCTCCTCAATAGAGACCGAAGTCCCCTTGGGAGGAACAGGGGCCGCCAGAGGAGCCATCTCCGCAGAGGGGAACTCCTCTTTATGGCATTTGGACGCAGCGCGACCAACAGCTGTAGCTGTAGGCTTGGGTCGGAGACCCGAAGCCGACCCCTGGGAACAGGAGACCGACGGGTCCGCGCTGGAGGCGGAAGTCCTTAAGGTCTGGCAAACCTTTATAGGACCGGCCAACAAGGCCCCCGAAGTAGCAGAACATTGGGGGGATTCCGCACTGCTATAACATCTCCTAGAGGAGAGACCAACCCCTATGGGTTCCACGAGTGAAGACCCATGGGGTAAAAACCCAAACCCCTGAGGGAATGGGAACGGTCCAGCGGGCCGGGAGTGACCCCAGAACTGGCCAAGATGGCCTGCCTGAGTCTGGGGCTGGACATCCTGTCCAAAGGACCAGGATGAACCGCCACTCCCACCAGGTGGAAACCCAGACATGTACAGGCTAAGCCCGTAACTGCTGAGTAACTGTTGGTACCCAAAACCATCCGCAGGTTGGCCTGGGCGACCCAGGAATAAGTGCCCGCAGGCACCCCTACTCCCTGAGCCTGGGGGAAAGGGAGACCGGAAACCGGACTCCTGGCCTGAAGCCCCAAACCCTTGGAGGAAAACCCCCTGGGAAACCCTGCACTGGGAAATCTGGATTGGGACGGAAGTCCCAGAGCCAGAAGCCTGTGAGGGTGGGAAAACAGACCCCGCGCTGACACCAGGATTAGTGAACTCAAGTGTCACTAATCCCCGTAGCCACAGACAATCCTGACAAAAAGTCTGTGGCCCCTGAACCTATACCCGAAGGCACAGTTCTGGAGTCAAAGCGGCCCCCACCAACGACGCCACCTGGCGTGCCGAGGTCCCTGAAGGAATCAGAGACCTCGACCGGAAGTCCCTTTCCGACGGTAACACCGCCGCCTATCGAGAGCTACCGGCCAATTCGACCCTTGACTGCGCCGAGTCAGGGTCGGGCTGCCCCCCCCCTACTCCAGGACGCACCTGGACAGGGGGAGCCACCCCCTGCTGAAGGGCGGAGCTCGGTGGAACGAGAGCACCCCCAGCAGGAACGCTCTGGTTCAGAACTTCAGGAGGGAGGTCTTAAAAAGCTTACTTCCCTTACCGGAAGAAGAGGACGAATCCCTCTTCCGGCGGAAAGTTAGCTGGAAAGGCATGGAAGCCTAAGCAGCAGACTCCATGTGCAAACAAAGTTCACATAGTGAGGTCTGGCTGTAATGTCGGCAAATGGGACAGGTATCATGGGGTTCCCATTATCTATAGAAATAGGAACATCCATGCGCTGACCCCCGACGTAAACCCGGCACCTTTATCCAGCATCGAAACAATAAAAAATTGTAACAATGAAAACAAGGATAAAAAGTTTTCTAACAATCAAAAAACTACGAACGAGATCATAAAACCTACCGTACGCAGCAAGATTGTACTGCAAAAAAAGAAAACGGTCGTACAAAACGGCCGACAAAGCAGCAAGAAAACAATTTCAACTTCACGAAAATCCGAGTGACGAGACAAGTAGTCACTCACTCGAACACGCGGAGTAAAAACACGGCCGGAAACGAAGTTCTCGAACAATCAAAAAACTACGAACGAGAGCACAAAGCCTACCGTACGCAGCAAGATTGCACTGCATAAATAAAACGGCCGTACAACACGGCCGACAAAGCAGCAAGAAAACAAATTCCAACTTCACGCAAATCCGAGCAACGAGACAAGTAGTCACGCACTCGAATACGTGGAGGAAAAAACGGCCGGAAATACGGTCAAAATAAACAAATGACAATACTTAATTTCACAATATAAGTTGGGAGATGGGTTTATAGACTACTAATAGAGTAACAATATACTCAAACGACAATGGCAGTACGAAGAGAAGGAGTAAGAAAAGCACTTAGCTCAGACACCTCCGCACTCGTCGGCAGCCATAAAGGTAAGAGGAAGGGAGATCACTCTGCGTTCCTGTCGTGATGGCTCATGGATCGTAGGGAGGGCGGGATTGTTTTTCTTTTGAATCTTTTGTTGTTGGGATACAAAGATGGGTGTAGGTACTGTATTTGCATACTAAAGTTATGGTAATTATTACTGAAATGAAATTATGATTTTAAATTGTTCAGATTTACGATTTTATGCAAGAAGGATATTTTCACTGAAATCAAGCCACAGGCAATAGTTTTCTCTCTGTATATTTGTACATTATGTTCAATATGAATAAAGAATTTATTTGTGTTTCCAGTTTCAAAAGCAAGCGAACATTATCAAAAAAGGGAAGATAGAAAATCCCTACTTATTAATATCTCTATGTCTGTGGGGAGTGGGGCTGGCATAGAAACATGGTAGCTATAATCCATAATAATAAGATGATACATACAAATGTATTATGAAGCCACATCAAAAATTGCTTACATGTTGCCTTCTTTCCATGCAGTCAGTGCATGTTAATTGAGATTCAGAAGATCTTATTTTTGCCAGGATTGCATTAATTAGACTTTCCTGGATGCACTAAACATCTTGATGTAGTTGATAATTAAACTCACCTGTGACTTATCAAAGTTCATCATCTACCTCTCAAATGTCCCCTGTGCACCAGTCCATAGCCAGCATCTCTTGTTTGTCAATTTGATTTATGATCCTGAGTGTAATCATGCTTCTGTTGTTGATGAGCCAGCAGGTGCGAGTTCCGTCATACTCCACGTTAGAGAAAATCTATAGATTCTGTGTTCGTTTGATGATTATATAGCTAGTATTTATGATAATATTTGTTGATTTGATGTCAGTGCTTATAAGTGACGATACCAATCAGTTTGTTACTGGTTAAAGTGTTGCTATAGTTACAATTCTGGTTATACACATAATTTTGTTACTAGTTTGGTGATACTATAACTGTAGGTGTAACTATAGTTACTAATATGATTCTGGTTATAGCATACATATAACAGGTACTTGTTAAAAGATGGGTTAATATTTTGCTAGGTACTATCATTCTGGTTATTTTGTTACTAGTTATAAGATAGGTTACTATACAGATGTATCACAATACTATGATTCTGATGTTACTAGTTATAAGATGGGTTACTATACAGATGTAACATGATACTATGATTCTGATGTTACTAGTTATAAGTTGGGTTACTATACAGATGTAACATGATACTATGATTCTGATGTTACTAGTTATAAGATGGGTTACTATACAGATGTAACATGATACTATGATTCTGATGTTACTAGTTATAAGATGGGTTACTATACAGATGTAACATGATAGTATGATTCTGGAGTTACTAGTTATAAGATGGGTTATTATACAGATGTAACATGATACTATGATTCTGGAGTTACTAGTTATAAGATGGGTTACTATACAGATGTAACATGATACTATGATTCTGATGTTACTAGTTATAAGATGGGTTACTATACAGATGTAACATGATACTATGATTCTGATGTTACTAGTTATAAGATGGGTTACTATACAGATGTAACATGATACTATGATTCTGATGTTACTAGTTATAAGATGGGTTACTATACAGATGTAACATGATACTATGATTGTGATGTTACTAGTTATAAGATGGGTTACTATACAGATGTAACATGATACTATGATTCTGATGTTACTAGTTATAAGATGGGTTACTATACAGATGTAACATGATACTATGATTCTGGAGTTACTAGTTATAAGATGGGTTACTATACAGATGTAACATGATACTATGATTCTGATGTTACTAGTTATAAGATGGGTTACTATACAGATGTAACATGATACTATGATTGTGATGTTACTAGTTATAAGATGGGTTACTATACAGATGTAACATGATACTATGATTGTGATGTTACTAGTTATAAGATGGGTTACTATACAGATGTAACATGATACTATGATTCTGGAGTTACTAGTTATAAGATGGGTTACTATACAGATGTAACATGATACTATGATTCTGATGTTACTAGTTATAAGATGGGTTACTATACAGATGTAACAAAGGATAGTCTCTGCTCACTGATACAATTCTTTGTATTAGTGTATGCAGTCAGAAAAGACTAGTTTGTTCAGAATTTTTTCCATCGTCTGTTGACAGATTCTTCTGTTTACTGGTCAGACATATATAATGATTAGAAACATGCCAATAATCCTAGACGATTAGAACATTTTATGCTTATAAACATCAGTGTTTTGTACCATACCATACAAAATCTGTGTTGTGTAACAAATAATCTCTTTAAAACAATCTTAATTCACTACATTGTGGAAATATCATTTAATCATGACTACTGGTGTTGGGGTTGGCTACAACTGGCACGGACAGTATAACTGACATATTATAGAGGGAGGGGATGGAGGAGGGTTTTATTTGAGGACAAATCACACTGGGAAGTAGTTGAACTTTAAGAGGCTTAAGGCGATATATTCACCAGAAACTTAATCTATTTTGCTGATGATAAAAAAGGTATCTGTGGAATTCTATATCTTTATTATTTTCCTGCTGAAAGTCTGGAGGACAAGGACATATTGAAATAACGGTCATTGGTCAGCTGTGGACAAGGACCAGAATACTAAATATTCATCAAGGTCAACAGCAGGTAGGGGATTAAATCTCGCTCTCAATGTAAATGCTCTATGACTTGATTTAAGGTAGTCAGTCATGCATTTCAGATCTATTACTGTCAACTAAAACATAAAAGTATAACATTATTCTAGCTATGTGCAAGTATATGTATCGGTATGCAGATTTTAGAATGATACAAGTTTTAAACATTTTTTTCTTAAATGATGATAAAAGCATTGCTTATTCATCATTGCAAACTAAGCTATTATGTTAAACAACGCTGGGTTCATACAACAGTCAGGTTTCCGGGTTTTAGAGATTTATTCTGCTGTGTAAGCTGACATTCTAAAATACTATAAATGAGCTGCAACTACCACTTCAATGCTCATTGTCTAAGTTGTTTGACATCGGACTGCTCATGATCCAAGTCATTTGCAGACCACAGACCAGTCGCTTACCACCAGACAGATGAAACAAATATTCTGCAGTTAATGCTTACAGGTATATAAATATTTCTTCTCTTTTAACCTCATTTAAACTTTGCTTGAACACTGCATAAGAAAGAACTAGGACTGACAGGATGTTCAGCATGAATGCTTGGTTTTTAAGGTGTTCTGAAATACAGTCCTTCAATTGAGAAAGTGAACACATTTACCTGTTTGCATAATTGAATTATTAGTTGGGTCACTTAGGTGTTTTAATGGATATTTTTTATTCAATATTCAATGTCCTCAGTCTTAATTTTAATGGTAAAATAGATAGGATTGTTAAGGGGTCAACAATACAGTGTCACCAACTCACCTGATTTTGTCAGGTCAGCCTGATATTGGCTATATCATGACCTGCTTAAATTATGAAAAATGACAGAATCATTTGATCTTTACTTTTGATCAGTATTTTAAAATTTCAAAATAAATTTTTGGATCCAAGATAGTCAAAATGTTCAAACATCACTTAGAACATCAACCAAATTCATTATAAGGTCTTTTTCATTGATGATCCTTTACAACATTTTTAGAACAATTTAGAACACTTGATTGTGAATGGCTATGACCAGATTTTAGATGAATGGAGTTTGACAACAATGGATACACCAAGTTTAGAGAGGACCTACAGCTGAAGGATGGGATGAAGAGTACCAAGTTTTCATAACATTAAATGATGTTAACATTATCTTAACTTAAGTGTTTTTCATGTTAGACATTAAATGACATGAAATGAGCACAAATATTAAAATAATTTTAAAATTCAATAACCCTTTTTAATGTTGAAATAACATTATAAAATATTGGCTGTGTAATTTGTAATTAAAAGTCCTCAATTTCCAATTAACTAACCACTTAATGTTATTATTGAAACTGGTACCTATGATGTTTGTGTAATTGCAAGGCTCATTGATTTCGTGTTGATATACAGAACCATGTTCTTGTGTATAGTGATATGCACTCCACAGTCTGATTCATGAAGACGTGAACTTTACAGTTTTAAATAGAATATCAGATATATGTACAGTACGTACAGTGTATATTGTTGTAAGTACTCACTCACTCAATCGTAGGTATATTGTATTCATGTGCTGCCAAAAGTCTGGAAATGTTGTGACAGGGATGTTGGTAAGGTACTATATCAGTTCAACCCAAAATAGCTTGACTGTTTAATTTGGGATTCCATATGAATTCATTGAGGAATGAATACACAGTATACATTTAACTGTTCATTGAAATAGGCCCAGTTATCATAAATGAGTTTGGTGATTGTGTTTAAATAAAGACTGGCTTTTAAAAGAATTGTTTACCTTATCAATATTGGAGGTTTACATTTAGACTATATTCTGAATAGACATGTACATTTGATACACTGTTGTTATGCTGTAGGAGTCAAACCTGTACATTTGATACACTGTTGTTTTGCCGTAGGAGTCAAACCTGTACATTTGATACACTGTTGTTTTGCCGTAGGAGTCAAACCTGTAAATTTGATGCACAGTTGTTTTGTTGTAGGAGTAAAACCTGTACATTTGATACACTGTTGTTTTGCTGTAGGAGTCAAACCTGTACATTTGATACACTGTTGTTTTGCTGTAGGAGTCAAACCTGTACATTTGATACACTGTTGTTATGCTGTAGGAGTCAAACCTGTAAATTTGATACACTGTTGTTTTGCTGTAGGAGTCAAACCTGTACATGTGATACACTGTTGTTTTGCTGTAGGAGTCAAACCTGTACATTTGATACACTGTTGTTTTGCCGTAGGAGTCAAACCTGTACATTTGATACACTGTTGTTTTGCCGTAGGAGTCAAACCTGTAAATTTGATGCACAGTTGTTTTGTTGTAGGAGTAAAACCTGTACATTTGATACACTGTTGTTTTGCTGTAGGAGTCAAACCTGTACATTTGATACACTGTTGTTTTGCTGTAGGAGTCAAACCTGTACATTTGATACACTGTTGTTATGCTGTAGGAGTCAAACCTGTAAATTTGATACACTGTTGTTTTGCTGTAGGAGTCAAACCTGTACATTTGATACACTGTTGTTATGCTGTAGGAGTCAAACCTGTACATTTGATACACTGTTGTTTTGCTGTAGGATTCAGACCTATACATTTGATACACTGTTGTTTTGCTGTAGGAGTCAAACCTGTACATTTGATACACTGTTGTTATGCTGTAGGAGTCAAACCTGTACATTTGATGCACTGTTGTTATGCTGTTGGAGTCAGACCTATACATTTGATACACTGTTGTTATGCTGTAGGAGTCAAACCTGTACATTGGGTAAACTATTGTTTTGTTACAGGAATCAGAGACCTGTACATTGTGTACACTATTGTTTTGCTATTGGAGTGTATTCCTGGTGTTAGGGGAGGTAACTGACAATTCCTTGTAGGAGGTCAATTACCATACGTTCGAAGTTAATAGATGTGTTTAAAAATTTTAAAATGAGATCAAATCAGTTCAAAAGTTTATGATTTGCTCTCATATAAAACTTGCAGAATTATATTGAAAAAGAGATGAATGTAAAACTGTTGGAAATTAATATGTGAATATGTGTAAATGAAAGGAACCAATTTCTGATAATGATGTTGGCTTAATACAAGTGATATAACTTTGAATAAGAAGAAAAGTGACCTTGATACAAGTGATATAACTTTGAATAAGGAGAAAAGTGACCTTGATACAAGTGAAATAACTTTGAATAAGGAGAAAATTGACCTTGATACAAGTGAAATAATTTTGAATAAGGAGAAAATTGACCTTGACACAAGTGAAATAACTTTGAATAAGGAGAAAATTGACCTTGATACAAGTGAAATAACTTTGAATAAGGTGAAAAGTGACCTTGATACAAGTGAAATAACTTTGAATAAGGAGAAAAGTGACATTGATACAAGTGATATAATTTTGAATAAGGAGAAAATTGACCTTGATACAAGTGAAATAACTTTGACTAAGGAGAAAAGTGACCTTGATACAAGTGAAATAACTTTGAATAAGGAGAAAAGTGACCTTGATACAAGTGAAATAACTTTGAATAAGGAGAAAAGTGACCTTGATACAAGTGAAATAACTTTGAATAAGGAGAAAAGTGACCTTGATACAAGTGATATAATTTTGAATAAGGAGAAAATTGACCTTGATACAAGTGAAATAACTTTGAATAAGGAGAAAATTGACCTTGATACAAGTGAAATAACTTTGAATAAGGAGAAAAGTGACCTTGATACAAGTGATATAACTTTGAATAAGGAGAAAAGTGACCTTGATACAAGTGATATAACTTTTAGTAAGGAGAAAAGTGACCTTGATACTGGGTATTCAGCATAATAAGACAAATTTGAGATGATATTGTTGATCTTAGTTGGTTTTATTGATAGCAACCTTTGTAACAAACATATTCGACCTAACCAACCTTGATTTCACAAGGCAGTGACCTTGACAATGTTCTTGGTTGTATTCGTAAACAATGAAAGTTGTTCATGGTAACCTTTATTATTTAGTACTTTACCATGAAAGATGGTGAGTTATCATGACAATATGGATTGTTAATGCTGGTGATTGTAACAAAAGTGGAATCACTGTGGCAACACTGATTGTGAATGGTAGTGATTGTGACAAATATCACCATGACAACATGGATTGTAATTGACAGTGATTGTAACAAATACGAATTCAACATAGTAACATTGAATATAACAGTGACAAATGGTAATTAAAAGTTCTTGAGATGTGCTTGAAAACAACAGTGACCTTGACATGACATTGACATGTAGAAATCTTTATGTCTTGTTGTATATGAAGACCAAAGTGAAAGTCTCTGTCTTTCAAACCAATTACATATCAAATTATCAGCTCTGTTGCTCCCTCCTAATCTCCTTCTGACACGATGGAAGAGAGTTATTCTATTGTCATTAGTACAAGTACAGACAATTACCCTGATAAAGACACTAGACATGGAGCTGCATACAAATTAAAGCTATGATGATAATAAATAGCCCCCAACTTTTTGTGTTTAGAATGGAAGGTTGACCATTGGTAATTGCATCATGTATTGTAATAGCCATTTGTCGACAGTGTATTCCTTTTGATACACCCATAATTGATAGAATGGATGTGCTCATCCCTGGGGGGCCTCCTTGTGTGTAACTTAATTACAATGAGATATAGAGAATTACCATCATCCTGACTTACACTTCATTTCACCCGAATTAAGGATGTTAATTCAGTATGACTAAAGCAGTTACAGATTTTCTACCAACGTAGTTTTAGGAAAAAAACAAATTAATAATGATTTAGTTGATAAAACATGTTCCAACAAGTATATTCTGGTACCAGAAAATTGTAGTAAACTAATTTAGTGAGATGAAATTTTTATGGTTGTCGACATGACTATATTATATCATATGTAGATTTTTTTGAAATACTGTTGAGGTTCTTTGGAAGATATTATCTTAAAAATATTGATCTAGTAAACACTCATTATTAATTGCTCTGCATTAATATCTTTTCTGAGTTTCAAGTCAGAATTTGTACATTTGACCTATGGGATTATTTGTTATAGGATAAATCTGTGATATACCTTTCTCTGTCATAGTTTTATAGAAAGATGTGTTTTGGTTAGTGCTTGGTTTTGTGGACCAATGTTACAAAATCTATTAGTACTAAAATCCATGTCAGTTTTGATCTTTTCATGGACATAGGGATTGATGGATAAACAATATCCACAAACTGCCTCAAAAAGTAATGATTTGGCAGTATTATAGAAATGAATTGAAGTGTTTTGGGAGCAGTTAAACTATGATTAAACAACACAAATAGGAGAAATTATTCTGTGATCAAACACGTGGCTTGGGAGAAAACTTGTGTCGTAGTCAGCATTAGCTGTAGACAGTCTGTCTATATCCAAAGTGAAATTCAGTTGATAAAACAGATACTTCAATGTGTTTGGGGAACAGAAAATTGATCTGATCGATCTGATCTGTATTCTTCTAAGGTAAGTAAAGAGTGTATAGTAATTAAAATACACTATGTAAATTGTCTCTTTTCTTAACCTAGTTCTAAAGCAAAACATCTATTCAAGTTGTTTAATGAGAGCTTTGGTACTGGTGAGCAGTTCATCTGTGATTGAATATCATCTTTTTTGTAATATCATTCTCTATAATATAGAGGTCATGTTCATTGTTAACCTAGTTCTAAAGCAAAACATCTATTCAAGTTGTTTAATGAGAGCTTTGGTACACAAGTTAAGTCCATCAATCATGTAACAAGTTAAGATCAAATAGTGTGTTGTGTTACTACGCAGAGAGATGTTCAGTCCAGAGTCACAAGGTCCTTATGTTTGAATGAGTCAAGCTCACCGTTCAAAGTGTACTTTGATTTTTTCATAGAAAAATAAAATGTACAGATGAGAAATAAGTACAAAGAAAAATAAATATTTAGGACTCTGCTCACAAAAATCATTGTAATTCAATTGAGAATTTCTTTTATTATTTTTTTTGTGAATAACAATATTTCTGTTAAGCAATTAACATTTTTTTTTTGCTCGAGCTTCCACCATGTATACAATCAAACAATTTTAATTAGAATCATTCGTTAACTATTAAGTATATTGATTTATTTCAATATGTGTAGTTGATACCTGCTCTTTTTCATATAGTCGATACACCTTGTTAACTAAACAGTGAGAACTCAACCTTCATTGAAGGAGCACTTTTGACACCTGTTATATATATTTATAAAAATGCCAGGTCAATATCTTGATCAGCATAGAAAATTTACAAGATTTTTATTCACTCATGGAACAGCAATTTTTTTGTGTGTTAAAATTACCATCCCTCTGTATAATATTTTAAACAAAGTGTTAGTTATAAATTCATGTCACATATTTGTATACTGACCACAATATGTCAGATATCATGTGTAGTGAAAATGAAAGTTATCAATTGAAATAAATAAAAATTTGTCAACTGATAAAATTTTCTTTTCTATACAATGTATAACTGTTCACAATGAAAGTATGTCATCATATGTTAACATAGAAGGGTAATGACACTTTCATGTTAAACAACAATAAGTGGTTGTTGAGAATCATTTTATAGTTTTTATAAATTTGAACAGCAGTTTACAAAAAGAAGTCCTTATATAGGTTTAGGAATATTGGAATGTAGACCTCTTCAGCAGGCTTTCTAAGAAGTCAGCTGATCATGTGTTGCTGATATGTCTGTGTCAGCTGACTCAGCTCTGTAAATAACAATATGCATATGAGGTCTTGAATTTCCGTTTGAACAGTTGTAATAAGGAAAAGGTTAAGAGAGGTCTCATAGTGTAGATGATCTCTTAATGTTAATGGTCTTTTTTGATATACATATATAAAAGTTGATCTGATAAAAATTCAGAATCTATGTTCTACTTAGATGAATATATTAAATAGTTAGTTAGTATAACATATAGGATTTGCAAAGTTGATATTTCATGGAGATTTTATGCATTTTATTGAACCTGAAATTTATATTCATTTTAAATCATAGAGTAGAATTAGAAATGAATCTTTGTTTCCATATATCCTTAGATGAAACCCAGTGCAGATAGGGATATTGTAAGAGGGTGTAGGGTTGTCAGTGTGGGTAAGTGGGTTGTATGGGTGTGGGTAGGGGTAAGCAGGGTGTTGGGATGTGGGAGGGGTGAGTGGGGTGTTGGGAAGTGAGTATGTTAGGCATTTGGATATGAATGGGGGATGAGTGAGGTACAGGTTGGGATGAGGGTGGGGGTAAGTGAGGTGTGAGTGTGTGGGTGGAGAATCAGTTGGATGTTGAGGTGTAGATGAGGTATGATTGGGGTGTAGGGATGTGGGTGGGGGATGAATGGGGTGATAGGATGTGAGTGGGGTGATGAATGGGGTGTTAGGATGTGAGTGGGGTGATGAATGGGATGTTGAGATGTAGATGAGGTATGAATGGGGTGTAGGGATGTGGGTGGGGGATGAATGGGGTGATAGGATGTGAGTGGGGTGATGAATGGGGTGTTGAGGTGTGGATGAGGGATTAATGGAGTGTTGGGTGGAATATTACATATTACCTACTCCGAATCAGGGGAAAGGACCATTACAATAAAACAAAAGCATTTGTTATTCATTTTACTGAAGAGCATGTATCCATGGACTTATTGCCAGGCATAGGCTTGTTTTTAGTGAGTTTTTACAATAACATTCTTTGAATGTTTAACAGGTTTTAACAAGATTGTATTCTATAAAGTATAAAAACAGTAATGTGATATTAAGGAATAAGTTAAACTAAAATATAGATCTGTTTGCCACAGCTCTGAATGCTAATTTACCAACCTATGTCTCTCCGGTCCCCAATCAACAGGCTTGGGCAGTTGATGCTCTCTCTCTGGATAGGAATGGGTTGAAAGCGTGTGCATTCCCTCCATTCGATCTGGCGGGCAGGGTGCTTCAGAAGTTTTGAGAACATTCTTATTCTCTTCTGATAGCTCATCTTTGGCCGATGGCAGCTCTGGTTTCCAGAGTAACTATTTCTGCTGGTTGACCAGCCTTTGTGGTTGCCACTCAGTCTAGACCTCCTTTTGGCAGCCTCTGTCCTAAGTGGTGTGCTCACAGCCTCAGATCCTCCACCTTCACAAGTGGAGGCTATCACAGGAGGCATTTCTCAGGCAGGCTTTCCTGAGAATGTGTTGGAGAGCACTGCAAGATCAATCAAGTCTTTCTCTTCTTCTGTCTACCAATCCAAATGGAGAATATTCTGTGGTTGGTGTGGTGAGAGGCAGATTGATTCAATCAAGGCCCCTGTTCCAGTGATTGCAGATTTTCTTCTGTCTTTATTCAGAAAGTGCTCCTGGAACTAAAGCTAGCTATCACTCTGCTTATGCTGGCATCTTTGTTTTTCATGGCAGGCAAGAAGTCAGCACTTCTTCCTTGTTTGCTCTGGTTAGAAGCTTTGGCCTGGTCAGACCTAAAGTCAGGCAGCTAGCCCCTCATTGGAATCTATTGTTCATGCTAGATTCCTTGACTAGAGCCCCTTGGGAGTGCCTCTCTGAAGTTGGTTTTTCTCATTGTCTTGGCTTCAGGGTACAGACTCATGCTTGTCATGTCTTCATGCTTGTCTTCGTTGGTCTAGGGAGTGTACTGCGGTCTCTTTGGTCACCCATCCTACATTCTTAGTGAAGAATCAGGTGCCTGGTTTTACTTCTGATACAATTAGGATTCCTTCCTTGGCAGGAAGCTCTGACAGTGACAGTTCACTTTGTCCTTGTCACGCCTTGTCACGCCTTGTGGTTTTATCTCGATAAAATCAGGGAGGGATTGTGAGGTTCCCATTCTTTTTTGTTTCTGCCCATCAAACAGGGTAAGCAGAATATCATTGCTTAGTCCGTCTCTAGATGGATCTAAGAGGTAATTTGCTCTGCTTTCGACCAATCAAATGAGAGGATCTGTGTGCGGTTCAAGGTTAGGGGTCATGAGGTGAGGGCTCTTGCTTCGTCTTGGGTTCTTCTTTCAGGTTCTTCCTTTCAGGAGGTCATGCCAGCTGTCTTCTGGCAAGGACAGGCCACCTTTACTGACTTTTACATGAGATCATTGGCATCAGTCACTGATGACCTTTTTACTCTAGGTCCTCTGGTTGTGGCACAGTCAGTGGTTGTTACCCATCTGTTAATCAGTAGTATGTATCACATCCCATGTTGTCTGTCCACAGGTGGTTTTTTGTTGTTGTCCAAATTTTTTGCTTGGGTATAATTTCTGCCCTTCTTACTACCCTATATCAGATTTGGAGCTGGGATGTGAATGTCTCCTCTATGGTAAGAGGAATTGGCATACTAAAGTTATGGTAATTATTACCGAAATAAAAAAAAAATGTCACTACATAGTTGACAATAATTACAGTTAGAACATGTAAACAATCTTGTGCTTAGTCTACTTTAGTACCTGGCAATTATCACCAAATTATCAAAAGTCATCATTTTCATGAAAATTGCAATGTTCCTTGTAATGAGGCCAGACAACCACAGTCAAAAGTGGTGTTGCCAGGATACCACAGTCAGTATAGACGTTGCCTGGATACCACAGTCGGTATAGGCATTGCCAAGATACCACAGTCAGTAGAGACATTACAAGGATACCAAAGTCAGTAGAGGTGTAGTTATATAGCACAGTCAGAACAGCCATCACCAGCATACCACAGTCCGCAATGGCATCATCAAGATACCACTGTCAGCAGAGGCATCGCCAAGATACCACTGTCAGCAGAGGCATTGCCAGGATCCCACTGTCAGCAGAGGCATCGCCAGGATACCACAGTCAGCTGAGGCATCGCCAGGATGCCACAGTTAGCTGAGGCATTGCCAGGATACCACAGTCAGCTGAGGCATCGCCAGGATACCACAGTCAGCTGAGGCATCGCCAAGATACCACTGTCAGCAGAGGCATCGCCAGGATCCCACTGTCAGCAGAGGCATCGCCAGGATACCACAGTCGGAAGAGGCATCGCCAGGATACCACAGTCGGAAGAGGCATCGCCAGGATACCACAGTCAGCTGAGGCATCGCCAGGATACCACAGTCGGAAGAGTTGTCACCAGGATACCACTTCCAATAGGGATGTCAGACTTGGCAGCCCAAAGTGAATGTGGGAACAGTTTGTATTATTCAGGAAGGTGAGATCCTGTCATTGGCAGTCATGGTTGTATAGGCAAGACACTTCACTCAAGTTATATAGGATGGTATGTGATGGCCCTTACACATCAATACCAAATGTTACTTTCATTTCATTTCTGGAACATTTTTTTTTCTTTAATTGTTTCAGCTGTATGGCTTTACGATGCCTTGAGTTACTTCAAAATAGAAATTGTAGATGGCTAGAGTTCATCAGAGACTCTAGTGTGATGTTTTAACAAATGCTTGTCAACAGCTTTTATCATTGAAAATGAGGCTGTGTTGAAAAGTTATTTGTTAAGTTTATACACATGTGAAAAGTTGAATATTGGGTGTATCTAATGTAGCACACCTTAGTCCTGTGATTTGGCTAACAGTTAACTGTACTCAGCCTCATATGAACTTTCATAGTCTTTACCACAGCAAATCCCTGACCCAGAGTAGATAACAGGTTTACTCTTGTTAGATATGATGAATAGTATATTGACTTACCTACATCTGCATCTATTTTTTGTCCCATTTATTTTATCTAGGGTACTGAGTCTGGTTTTCTTTCAACAGTAAATGCCCTGGATGTGAACTTACAGCTGGGCAACCTGACCAAAGATGAAGAGATAAAGTTCACTTTTAAGTAAATTTCAAGAGCTTATTTCAAGTATCAAGCTCATGAACTGCCTTGTTGATTATAGTTATTATAAATGACAGAACTTTGTCTACAATGTGATATAATTACCTGCAAGTTCTGTCATTTATAACAACTGTTAATGCCATTACAAATGTTCCAATATTTCTGTTACAAAATGTATCTATTAAGTAAGTTATCTACATGTTTAAGGTATATCGTATATATTTTATATGAGTTGTTGTGTACATTGTAGATTTATTGAGTTTTAATGGTAAAAGACTTTTCTCTGTATGTAAATTGTCTGCATCAATGACATTCCCCTGGCATTCTGTAATCATGTATTTATAGACATGTACTACATGTGATGATTAGTAACTATGCCATAAAATGTGCATGTGTATCACTTACAACATACTGAAATTCAAGTTCAAATAGGTGTGTATTAATATTGATAAACACAGATACAGATGGTATGTGACATAAAAGACGGATGTTATCAGAAAATTTGACAAGATTGTGAATTTTAAATCACTTGATGTCTAGATTTTCATACACTGTGTATATAACCGCCTACAAACTGACAGTATTGAAGGTAAAGTAAGTATTTAAGAAATTGTTTTAATTCTTAAATTTTGTGTAAATTTCTGTTACTCAACCGCAAATGACTTACTAGTGAAATCTTTTCTTTTTAATAACATACAAAAAGGAGAAAAAATATATATACATGTTGTGAAGAATTGAATACCTTGATTGGTTTTTTAAAAGGAAATTTTGAATTTATTAAAATTTTTGTTTGATATTTGTTCAATTTCATAAATGACTTACCTTTATAGATATTTAAAAGGTGTGTTTTATGGAATCAAGACATAAACTTCAATAATATGTAGATCTTTTTTCATAAATATTTGGATGGTTTAAAATGTCTTCAGGTATTTTAAAACTTTACTGAGGAAGTTAGTTGAGCTTGTCATTCTTAATTCTAAAATATTGAACAGTTTGATAATTTGATAAGACAAGCCTCTGTGATAATTGAAGTATTGGTCCTGTAAATTAATGAAAGCAAATATCAGAATCTGCTTTTCCAGGTCACTTGGTCGTTACGACAATGAAATAGGTTGTATGATCAATTACATCATTATGTTTGTGTATTCTTGTGGCAAACTTTCTCCCTAAGCATTGCTGTTTTTCCTGAACTCTTTCAAGTGCTTGTACTCATTAAATGTAGTCAGCCCATACACTTTACTCTGTCTGTGGCTCATCTTGTATACTGACACCTACAATAATCTGATATTGTATGTGTGTACATGTTAAGATGTCAGAATGTCAGCTAATATCTTGTCTTCTATATCACAATGTCCAGAGTTACGGCCTTTTGTTTGTTTTCATTAGCAAATGATGTCTGGTACACATAATATTCTTGTTATCTTACCTCAATTCTGAAAAGATGTATATATAGTAACACATCTGGAGTCTGAAAGTTTATTTTGTAAAATTAAGGTTTACAAATGGGTGGGGTGGTTAGGGGTGTGTCCCATTGGCATTGGTTGTAGAAACTGGAGGGGTTTCGGGAAAGTGTATTGCTGACATCTGGACATACCAGCTTATTAAATATCATCTTTGATATATAATTAAAATGTTCAGTAGGTTGTTATTTATCCCAGAATATTATCAAGTGTAGTATTTTGATAGAAAGGTGGTAACTATGAACCAAATGTGTTAAATGGTTCTGAAGATGTGACATTGATTCAGAATGGGTCTGGATAGACTTGGATATATATGTATAGTTAATGAATAAGTTATTCTTAGAAAGAAAATATCTGATGTTTCTGAAGAACATCAATATGAATCATTCTTATGTCATGATCTTGGCATATCATCTAGATTTCACTGGTAAATCGGTTTAATCAAAGTCAGAATGTGTGGTAAAATTTGTAAACTTAAACTCTATCTGTTGTTTTGACAAATTTTTCTGAATTGTCCCATGTCTATGTAAATGTTCAAACTGTAGCGTGTTTGCCAGTGTCCCATTCTTAAGGGTGTTTGTAGAATGATTTAATTCCATATCCACAGGGGGACCATTTTAACTATGAATCTTTGTTGTCATAACAACATTCTGGGTAGATATAAGAAGGAATGATTCTATATAGTGAATGCCTGTAATATCACAGCACTGTATCTGACAATAAGCCCAAGCCTAGTGATAAGTCAATGATCTATTACTGTTTAGTAGAATAACCTTAATAAAAACTGTTTCATAGTCCTGTAATAAGCCCACTCCCTGACTCTAAGTCACAAGGTATTGGCCCTATAAGTTATAAGTCAGTTATTGACCTTTTGGGTGCCATAATATCCCATCCCCTGACTCTCAATCTCAAGTAAGGTATTCGCCTCTTGGGTACTATGATAAGTTCATCCCTTGACTACAAGTCACAAGGTAATGGTCTCTTGTATCCCCTAATAAGCCCAGTCCCTGCCTTTAAGTCACAAGTAACTTGGGTTCCATAATAAGTCAACCTACTGTCTTTTGAATTGGAGGTAACTAATTTGCTCTTTGAGCTTAGGCATACTACCATTTGAACTGAGTATTTTAGTGCTGTGTTCCTGTAAGAAATGTTGGAACTCTACTAGCGTTCATCCTGCAATAAGACAAGATGTGTGTACAAGTTAAGTTGGAGGAGGAGGAGAAGGTTAAGACATACAATATTTATACATGAAAAAGCCACTCCCCACAAATAAACACTCTGTTTCATTTTCCAGATATATTGTAAGAGAGTAAGCTTAAAGTAGTTCCCACCATACTTTAATACTAAACACTTGGAGAGGGAGCTTATTTGAGGATACATATGGTATAACCCTGATTCGAAGACAGAGACTGGGCTTATTAAATGACCGTTATATAGGCATTCACTGTACATTCAAATTAACAGCAACATGGTTATGTTTTGCCTTTGTTTATGGCCAGATATAAAAGATAAATTATTAGTTAAGTGAATTTTCTCTCTTAAATGACCTCTCTGATGATGCAGATCATAATTTCATAGTTATATTACAGAAGTCATTACCAAATCCAAAATTGATAATTGTGTCATGTATGACACCTGTGCTTATCAATGACACTTTCTTTACTCGGTACTGAGGTCATAGAAATGTTTAGATCAGTTGTGTACATCACTTATGATTCAAGAGCTATGATTACTTAAGAAACAAGGAGAACTGTTACTTTCCTGTTGTAAAGCTAGAACATGTAATCAATGTCTTACTTGTTTACTTCAAGTTGATGAAGGAATTGTTCTGTCTATGGTTATTCCTAATCACAATGGTCTGGTATGCTGCAGGTGGGTATAGCTTAAGAAAGAAGATTTTCTAGATTTCACTCCCACATACCACTCTTATACCCCACAACATTCATATATCATGATACCTTCCTTGCTAAACGGTAAGAGTGATTCTATATGCAGAGAATACTCTATGACTTATATTACGGCAAAATATGGCAAAGTTTTATGGTTGTCATAGTGATCTCAATGAGATATATTCTATTACCTTGTGCAATACGATACTGGATGACTTTGATGCTCATTAGAATGCCTCACCTTTGGTTCTGTTGTTGCTAATCTCGCTCTCATTTGAGAGTATGTGTGTTGTTGATGAAGTAGAAGCTCAACACTCTTCTGGAATGCCTGGACTTACTTGCCTTGTATTTTTTTGTGAGTAATAATGTAAATCTTACTTTTGCACTTTAATTTTGCCATAAATTTTCCATCGAATTTGTGTTTGAATTAAGATTCTGAAAACATTTCTGTATCTTCTTTGTTGTTTTTCTATTCAATACCTCACAGTATGTGATGATATCAACCACCAATATTAAGATACATTGGGTTGGAAAATATACCGTAGAAAAGTGGTCTGGTTTGTGTTTTAAGGGTCAAAGATCTCGTTGCAGTAGAAATATAGAGTATATCATTTATCAGTGACCAGACAAGACTCATGTGGTCACAGAATCAGTCTAGAGTTCAGAGGTCTTGGTTTGAGTACTATTCCAGTCATTACATTGACTGATGCTGTATAACACATTGTAATGTTGCTATTTTAGGTATACTTGTGAATTAGTGATAACTGGTATTCAGTATGTTATTGATATGGTGAGGATTTTAACTGTTTGGATTCCATTATCACATTATGTCCAATCATTGCTTGAAACATCCAATCTTTGCTTGAAACATTCAATCATTGACTGAGACATTAAAATATTGACTGAAACATCCAATCATTGACTGAAACATTAAAATATTGACTGAAACATCCAATCGTTGACTGAAACATCCAATCATTGACTGAAACATTCAAATATTGACTGAAACATCCAATCATTGACTGAAACATTCAAATATTGACTGAAACATCCAATCATTGACTGAAACATTCAAATATTGATTCTGAAACATTCAAATATTGACTGAAACATCCAATCGTTGACTGAAACATCCAATCATTGACTGAAACATTCAAATATTGACTGAAACATCCAATCGTTGACTGAAACATCCAATCATTGACTGAAACATTCAAATATTGATTCTGAAACATTCAAATATTGACTGAAACATCCAATCGTTGACTGAAACATCCAAACATTGACTGAAACATCCAATCATTGACTGAAACATTCAAATATTGACTGAAACATCCAATCATTGACTGAAACATTCAATTATTGATTCTGAAACATTCAAATATTGAGTGAAACATCCAATCATTGACTGAAACATTCAAATACTGACTGAAACATCCAATCGTTGACTGAAACATTCAAATATTGAGTGAAACATCCAATCATTGACTGAAACATTTTTAAAGACATTATGACTTCTAGTCTGACTTTGTTCATACATGATGTCACATTGTGAAAAAACTCCTGAGTCTATGTCTGTGCTCTAGGTTATATTGTGGTGCCTAACCGTGGGTTCATGAATTGGCACTTGCTGTTTTTTGCCGACAATTAATGGTTGTTATATGTTTATGGATGTAGTTAACTGGTATAAATAGACAGGAGTCCTCAGATGTATCAGGTTCATGGCCCTTAGCTCTAGACATGTTGGGTTGAGGTGCACTCAGTATCTGCATTGACAGGCAGTAGTCAGATTCTAATTTCCTTGGGGGATATTTCACTTGTTTAAAACTCTAAGCTTAAGAAAAGTACATTCACAGACATCCTTTAATCACAACTGCTATAAAATCATAGTTTAAAGTGTTATTTTGTTGTGAACTAAATGGAATTTAAATTTATGAACAATTAAGAAGATGGATTGGGCCTCTCTAAAATTGTTTTAAATTGTCTAGAATTATTCATAGAGTGTTCTAGTTTACAGGTACATCTTTCTGTCACAGTAGATGGATGATATTCATCTCCTAAAGCATCTATTAATCATAACAACTGTTGCAGAAACAAAAAATTATACCTCACATGGAATGAACTGTACAAGCATTGTAATTGGCTGATGCAGTCAACTTTGACAGGAAGGACACTGAGCGACCCTCCCGACATTTATGCTCAATAAATAGTTTGTGATTACTTTTTGTAATAATCTGATTTTGTATTGATTTCTGTCTATTTAATGCTTAGAAGATAATTTGTGATAAACTGTAATATTTCCACCTATTTTTAAAATTGTTAGTTTTGAGTATTGATTAGCAGCATTTCAACACAGGTAGTATCATTAACAAATCACACTTTGGTTCAGAACAGGTCAATCCATCATCGGGATTGTAAATTAGTTTTTTGGAAAACACATCTTGTAAAAGATGTATCGAGCTGTTGGATATGAAATGTTTATATAACGTAGTTAGATACAACAGTAATGGTACTTCTACTTGTATTTAGCTGATACTTGTGAGGGAGGCTGGAATTGACAAGGCAATTCCTGATGGTTGCATAGTGAACTGTGACAAATGAACTTTGGGTGGCTTGGTAGTGGGACAAGTGAATTGTATATGACAGGAGAATGGAAATTGGTGTTTAACATAATTTGATTTTAAATGCTTTAATAATTGATGTGAATGATGGTGTAAGTGATATGAAATTTGTTGTGAAGAAGATGGTATTTAATACCAGAGACTTAAAATAGAATATATCTATGTCTGTGCTATTACAGAAAAGAAATTTGTTGCTGCTGGTCTCGTTTTTTTTCTGCACTTGTATGCCAACATTACACCTCATACCCAAATACATCAAATAGCTTCTAAGATATTAAACAAATTTGAAAAAAAAATTTAAAAATAAAAAAAAATGAAAGAAAAAAAATTGAACAACAAATGAAGGTGATAAGAATCTACCAGTTATAAAAATACATAGTCCCATGTTACAAACATGAGTAAGGTACATGCAACACATGACCTTTAAAAGTTACATATAACCTTTTTTTTGTAAAGTGTAACCTTTAAAAGTATTGCTTTTCTCACTTATATTAATGGTTATTGAAATTATTCTCCAGCAAGATTTATCACCTGTGAATTTAATAGCAGTATTATAGCATTCACGGTGGTATGAATGAAATGGAATACAGATACACTTGTAACTAACTAGACCACATTTCCAAAAACAAAGCCTAAAAATACATATGTTATACAATATCATGGTTCAAGGAGATTTGTTTGTGTAATGTTTGATGTCACAAGGATACATGTCATTTACCAAGGATAAATTGTTACTGTAACATGCAGCAAGGTAATGGTCTGTACCTGTTTAGGGATATATATAGACCACACAGTCATGAATTCAACTCCATCAATATCTTACCTTGAAAATTCAATTGCTTACATAATGCTTTACAAATGTAAAATAACAATAGACTTTAGGGCTTCAGTGAATAAGTCTCTGTTTTACCTGGGTACATACACAGGTGTTCACTTTTCTGTGTTGTAAGAATACCTCCTATTTCATTAAAACTTGAGAGAAGGTACAAATATGTAGTAATTAGTTAAAAGGTAGTGTTTTACAGGTATAAAGCGAGCCTTTTGTCAGTAAGTGCATGCATAAGTGCATATATGAGAGCATGTGTCCTTGTGCATAAGATATCACATTTGGACCTGAATAGATTTGGTGATGTTCACACCATCACATCCAAGGTCACCCTTGTCTACTTTAAAAAATAAAAAGCTTGTGTGCAAGATTTGGGGTGAAGGGTGTAAGTATCTAATATGAGGCCCAGCTCACTTTTCCAGTAGCACTTCTGTAAATATGACTACCAGGTACTTGTGTTGACTTGTTTCTAGAGTCATAAAAACACATTTTTTATGTCGACACACCACAGCACCTGTGTAAAATGTTCTGCATACCAGAACTTAGACTAATTTCTATTGTGTATTATCGATTCAGCTTGTATAATTATTTCTTGCATAAAGTTTGTGCATTTACAAGACTACAGTATAGAAGAAATGTTTTATGTAGCATGTCCTACATTTGTTTACTTTTTATGCAATTTTTACCTGTGTAGGTTATGTATTATATTATCTGTAAGACACAAACAGCATCGTAAACTTACCTGTCCTGGTTCAGGCTTTCTATTTATATTGTACCAACACTGCCAGATTTGAATGTTTTATCATAGTGATTCAGTATTGATGAGAAAACATAACTTGCAACATAATTTGAAGAAATTTATGTACTATTACTGGAGAAGTACACAAAGCAAACAGCAGCCGATCCCTAAATACATATCAGATCATAGAGCTATGAACGCACCTCTACATCCAGAACCAATAAAATATTCCTTTGTGTATACAGTCTTACATTTTCAAGTTTCCATTATTTGTGGATACTTAAAGCTACTCTTTCTAGAGGGCAAATGGGAGATGTAAAGTTATGAACAACCCAGAAGATTTCTAAATTTGTCCTAAATTTGGACATAAAGTTGTGAGTCCTTTCTAAATAGGGATTGTTGGCATGTCACACTCAAGTTGAAACCATTCCTAATTATCTTAAATAACTACTAAAAGAGAAATAAGAAAGCTTAGGCCCAATTATTAAAGAATAAATCAAATTATTCTGTAGACGTAATTGCTTTTAAAGTTCATTAATTTGATCATACACAAAAAATAACCAGATTGAACAAATTGAAGTTTCAAAGTTTGAAAGCATTTATTAAAGGTTACCAATTATTGTCAGATAGGTGGAATGTTCTTTTTTAGATTTAATGTAACTATTGATAAGGTGACACTGATGCATAATTCCCTGATAACATGCTCCTAACCTGTTATTCCATTAATCTGGAGCTTAACTGGCCAGTTTTCTCATTGATATGGAACTTATCAGATCAGGACAGTTATATTATTACCTTGAACTTACATGGCCTTTACTTACCTGTCTAGTAATCACATTAATATGGAACTTACCTGGTCAGTTATCACATTAATATGGAACTTACCTGGTCAGTTATCACATTAATATGGAACTTACCTGGTCAGTTATCACATTAATATGGAACTTACCTGGTCAGTTATCACATTAATATGGAACTTACCTGGTCAGTTATCACATTAATATGGAACTTACCTGGTCAGTTATCACATTAATATGGAACTTACCTGGTCAGTTATCACATTAATATGGAACTTACCTGGTCAGTTATCACATTAATATGGAACTTACCTGGTCAGTTATCACATTAATATGGAACTTACCTGGTCAGTTATCACATTAATATGGAACTTACCTGGTCAGTTATCACATTAATATGGAACTTACCTGGTCAGTTATCACATTAATATGGAACTTACCTGGTCAGTTATCACATTAATCTTGAACTTACCTGGCCAGTTATCACATTGATATGGAACTTACCTGGCCAGTTATCACATTAATATGGAACTTACCTGGTCAGTTATCACATTAATATGGAACTTACCTGGTCAGTTATCACATTAATATGGAACTTACCTGGTCAGTTATCACATTAATATTGAACTTACCTGGCCAGTTATCACATTAATATGGAACTTACCTGGTCAGTTATCACATTAATATGGAACTTACCTGGTCAGTTATCACATTAATCTTGAACTTACCTGGTCAGTTATCACATTAATATGGAACTTATCTGGTCAGTTATCACATTAATCTTGAACTTACCTGGTCAGTTATCACATTAATATGGAACTTACCTGGTCAGTTATCACATTAATATGGAACTTACCTGGTCAGTTATCACATTAATATGGAACTTACCTGGTCAGTTATCACATTAATCTTGAACTTACCTGGTCAGTTATCACATTAATATGGAACTTACCTGGTCAGTTATCACATTAATATGGAACTTACCTGGTCAGTTATCACATTAATCTTGAACTTACCTGGTCAGTTATCACATTAATATGGACAGTTACACTTAATATGGAACTTACCTGGTCAGTTATCACATTAATGGAACTTACCTGGTCAGTTATCACATTAATATGTTACCTGGTAGTTATCACATTAATATGGAACTTACCTGGTCAGTTATCACATTAATCTTGAACTTACCTGGTCAGTTATCACATTAATATGGAACTTACCTGGTCAGTTATCACATTAATATGGAACTTACCTGGTCAGTTATCACATTAATATGGAACTTACCTGGTCAGTTATCACATTAATCTTGAACTTACCTGGTCAGTTATCACATTAATATGGTCAGTTAACTTACCTGGTCAGTTATCACATTAATCTTGAACTTACCTGGCCAGTTATCACATTGATGTGGAACTTACCTGGCCAGTTATCACATTAATATGGAACTTACCTGGTCAGTTATCACATTAATATGGAACTTACCTGGTCAGTTATCACATTAATATGGAACTTACCTGGTCAGTTATCACATTAATCTTGAACTTACCTGGCCAGTTATCACATTGATATGGAACTTACCTGGCCAGTTATCACATTAATCTTGAACTTACCTGGTCAGTTATCACATTAATATGGAACTTACCTGGTCAGTTATCACATTAATATGGAACTTACCTGGTCAGTTATCACATTAATATGGAACTTACCTGGTCAGTTATCACCTGGTCAGTTATCACATTAATTATCAACTTACCTGGTCAGTTATCACATTAATATGGAACTTACCTGGTCAGTTATCACATTATCACATTAATATGGAACTTACCTGGTCAGTTATCACATTAATATGGAACTTACCTGGTCAGTTATCACATTAATATGGAACTTACCTGGTCAGTTATCACATTAATATGGAACTTACCTGGTCAGTTATCACATTAATATGGAACTTACCTGGTCAGTTATCACATTAATATGGAACTTACCTGGTCAGTTATCACATTAATATGGAACTTACCTGGTCAGTTATCACATTAATATGGAACTTACCTGGTCAGTTATCACATTAATATGGAACTTACCTGGTCAGTTATCACATTAATTAATGGGAACTTACCTGGTTATCATAGTTATCACATTAATATGGAACTTACCTGGTCAGTTATCACATTAATCTGGAACTTTCCTGGTCAGTTATCACCTTTATCTGGAACTTACCTGGTCAGTTATCACATTAATATGGAACTTACCTGGTCAGTTATCACATTAATATGGAACTTACCTGGTTACCTGGTCAGTTATCACATTAATATGGAACTTACCTGGTCAGTTATCACATTAATGGAACTTACCTGGTCAGTTATCACATTAATATGGAACTTACCTGGTCAGTTATCACATTTATCACATTAATATGGAACACATTAATCTTGAACTTACCTGGTCAGTTATCACATTAATATGGAACTTACCTGGTCAGTTATCACATTAATATGGAACTTACCTGGTCAGTTATCACATTAATATGGAACTTACCTGGTCAGTTATCACATTAATATGGAACTTACCTGGTCAGTTATCACATTAATATGGAACTTACCTGGTCAGTTATCACATTAATATGGAACTTACCTGGTCAGTTATCACATTAATATGGAACTTACCTGGTCAGTTATCACATTAATATGGAACTTACCTGGTCAGTTATCACATTAATATGGAACTTACCTGGTCAGTTATCACATTAATATGGAACTTACCTGGTCAGTTAACATTAATATGGAACTTACCTGGTCAGTTATCACATTAATATGGAACTTACCTGGTCAGTTATCACATTAATATGGAACTTACCTGGTCAGTTATCACATTAATCTTGAACTTACCTGGTCAGTTATCACATTAATATGGAACTTACCTGGTCAGTTATCACTTTAATATGGAACTTACCTGGTCAGTTATCACATTAATCTTGAACTTACCTGGTCAGTTATCATATTAATATGGAACTTACCTGGTCAGTTATCACATTAATCTTGAACTTACCTGGTCAGTTATCACATTAATATGGAACTTACCTGGTCAGTTATCACATTAATATGGAACTTACCTGGTCAGTTATCACATTAATATGGAACTTACCTGGTCAGTTATCACATTAATATGGAACCTGGTCAGTTATCACATTAATATGGAACTTACCTGGTCAGTTATCACATTAATATGGAACTTACCTGGTCAGTTATCACATTAATATGGAACTTACCTGGTCAGTTATCACATTAATATGGAACTTACCTGGTCAGTTATCACATTAATATGGAACTTACCTGGTCAGTTATCACATTAATATGGAACTTACCTGGCCAGTGATTTTGTTAACCTTGAATTTGCCTGGCCAATGATTTTATTAACCTTGACCTTGGCCAGTAATTTTACTAAATATAGTTCAATACATTCATACCTCCAGTAAGTGAAATTTTACGCAATTGGAACAGAACCTCTTTACATTTGTCTGGGTCATCATTTCACTTGATTAAAACCAAATCTGTGTTCTTTTTATAATTTTTCAACCCCTGAAAAATCTTTACACCTCCAGGCTGGTAAAGTTTGCCTCAACGCATCTAAATTTGTTAATGCTTTTGGCCATTTTCAAATCAAATATAATCATTATCTTAACTCTTGATTGATTATAATGGCTATGTGTACATGTCTCCTTTGAAACTCCTGCAATGGCTCCAACTTTTCAGTAATGCTAAATTGCCCTTAATTGCAAGTACAGACTGTCATATCTGTAATCTATACATCACAAAAGCTTGATTGAAAGGAACTCGAATTTCCAAATTTCAATTTAAAAGTAGTGTTTACTGTTCAACTTGTCACTTCATATGATAGTTGTTTTGAACATAAAAGTTTTCATCTGATGTAAGGAACAGTTTTTGTTCCTTTTAAGTGCTGTTTTGAAACAACATCAACAATGCTTAATAGGAGTGGAGAGATTTCTCTGTGAGATTTTCATTTTATAGAATTGATTTATATAAACATCATGTTTTCGAGAAATGAAATTTATATTGATTATGAAATGAAAATTGATATCTAAAGTAGGTATTTGTATTTGTACCCTAATGAATCTATAGAGTGTTTATCTTTTAGCGATTTCAGATTAGATTTCAAACCAACATTGCTCTAAGTCTCAGAAGAGTAATCCTCAGTATTGCAATACATTAAAGTTGAGATCCATTTCTCTGACAAACATTTGTGATTGTGTTCAGATTCCCTCTATGAAGACTTCCTCTTGCATTCTCTGCTCACTCATGACAAGAATTGTAACTCTCCAGTCATCTGCCATTGGAAGGACCGTAGGAGATTACATTCCCGACTGGCTAGTCTTACTGGATTTTCTTGGTCCCACTGGGCCAACGGTTACGTAAATATTCAGTGGCATTGCCTAATAGGATTTAATTGTTGTCTTTCTTGTTATTGTACTACGGAGACAGGATCTGTAACAAGACAGTTATTTCTATCTGGAAAAACTGAGGAAGTAATTGACAGATTCATACAAATACAAATTTATGGTGAGTTTTAATCAGATATTAGTGCTAATTAAAATCAATCAAAAGATATTGATACAAACTACATTTGCAATATTTTTATAATCATATTAAGGTAATAAAACAGATTTTTTTCCCAAATGACATTTCATTTCCACGATATGTTGACATTTTAAGACTTCGCAATTCTTTTAGAGGATTTCTGAAAATTGAATTCTATTTTGCAGTTTTACAGGAGTCATTTACCTCACAGGTATTACATCCTTGACACGTCTGTATTGTGGCAGTGCTTTATGGAAGTGACAGTGCTGTGAGTATTAGATACACTAGGATATATTCAGAAGCAGTTCTACTAGAGCGAAGTCATAATGGGTAAAGGCAAGAACCCTGACAAGGACAAGGAAGAATTAAGTGTTCCAGTGCCCCCGGATGGAGGATGGGGATGGATGGTTGTGTTTGGCTCCTTTGCTCTTCATATTATTGCCGATGGAATCGTTTACTCATTTGGAGTGTTCTACATTGACTTTCTGGAGTACTTCAAGGGAGGCAAAGGAGAGACATCTTGGGTCGGTTCTCTTGTGCCTGGAGTAACACTCACTGTTGGTAAGTTTTGTTATATTTCAATTATGACTTTCCATTATACCAAAGTGGCTGTGATCCATGTTTTGTATAGATAAACAATGAGAGGCCTAGTAATTTGTCCCGCTTATTACAAGGTACTGGTGTAATAATGTTGTAATGCTAATTGTGTTGGCTTATATTTATGAATACCTGTCTGAGGACTTGTTGTACATTGTAAACCCACTTTTAAAGTTATCTCATGGTGATATTTCTTGGACATTTATGGATAAATTATACAGAATATTCTGTATTGTGTTCCTTGTATTTGAAATTGTTGATGTAAAAGTAAAATTTGAGGGTAACCACAAATATGATAACTGGGGCAGTTCTTATTGTTGTTTTTCTGTTTCAAGTAAAAAAATTATGCTTGTCAGCTGTAACTGCCATATGCCAAGAGCACAGTGTATGGTTAAACTTTCAATCTATTACCACAAAATATGTTTGCTTCATCTCTTAATTATATTTTTGTCAGGTATGAACTACATTCTTGCTAACCCACTTTATCAATAAACAGGAGTAATGCTGAAGAAGGAGGGAGGTTGATTTCAATCACTAATTTATCAATAACAGTTAGGAGTAATGCTGAAGAAGGAGGGAGGTTGATTTTAATCACTAATTTATCAATAACAGTTAGGAGTAATGCTGAAGAAGGAGGGAGGTTGATTTCAATCACTAATTGATCAATAACAGTTAGGAGTAATGCTGAAGAGGGAGGGAGGTTGATTTCAATCACTAATTTATCAATAACAGTTAGGAGTAATGCTGAAGACGGAGGGAGGTTGATTTTAATCACTAATTTATCAATAAACAGTAAGGAGTAATGCTGAAGAGGGAGGGAGGTTGATTTTAATCACTAATTTATCAATAACAGTTAGGAGTAATGCTGAAGAAGGAGGGAGGTTGATTTTAATCACTAATTTATCAATAACAGTTAGGAGTAGTGCTGAAGAAGGAGGGAGGTTGATTTTAATCACTAATTTATCAATAAACAGTTAGGAGTAATGCTGAAGAGGGAGGGAGGTTGATTTCAATCACTAATTTATCAATAACAGTTAGGAGTAATGCTGAAGAAGGAGGGAGGTTGATTTTAATCACTAATTTATCAATAACAGTTAGGAGTAATGCTGAAGAAGGAGGGAGGTTGATTTTAATCACTAATTTATCAATAAACAGTAAGGAGTAATACTGAAGAAGGAGGGAGGTTGATTTCAATCACTAATTTATCAATAAACAGTAATGATTAATGCTGAAGAAGGAGGGAGGTTGATTTTAATCACTAATTTACTGTACGGGTCAGTGGCCAAATTCTAGCTTTCTTTGGGGACTTGGGCTTTCCTCCACCAACCAAACCCGGCACATCCTTAAATGACTGACTGGTAAAAGGACGTAAGGCAATAATAAACCTTATCAGAATGCAATAAGGGGATTGTAGATCACTGAAGTGCCTGCAGGTTTAAAATAATTTACCTTGGTATACATATTGAATGACTATCATTACACACCTACAGGCATTATCATCTATGATAGTGCTTATCCAGTGTCATCAGATAATCCTGATGTGCGAACCTAATCAATATATAGTGTGTATCCAGCATTTTATCATTGCATGTACTAATATATAGTCCGCTATTATTTTCATGTCTTTAGAGGATAGTCTTCAAACAAATTAAATGAACTAATTACGGTAAATAATTTCACTTGTGGTATTATACATATTGTTGGGGTTGCTGGTTCTGGTTTATGTTTCTTTGAGTTTAACATTATGACAAAAATATAGCTGAAAAAGGTACAAGGACAATATATTAATAATTTTTAGATTTGAAGATGGTTGAGAAATTGAGATAATACTATAACATCTAGAAACTTGACTCAGAACCCACATTTATGAGATACTTGATGGCTGTCAGGTTTGTTAACATAATGTGTTTTATAGTTTATTCAGTGAAGTAGGTCACAAGTATAAATATTCACTAGTAGTTTATTGGCAATTCCAGAAATCAATAAAAAGGAGATAAAGATAGTAAAATATTATTCAACGAAAACATAATTTAGCCTACCATCATCAGATGGTGTGCTGTTCAATTCAGGTTCTATCTCCGTTATTGTCTTTCTATCCGTAACAATTCTTCTTATCACCTTTACTATAGCACTGACGGATCTTTATCAGATTCCATGTCTAGGTTCCCAGTGGTCCCTTGTGCACATTAAATTTTTGTTTGCAGGCAGATACCATATTGAATTTTAAAGGTGAAGTTTATTTATGAATAGCTATTTCTTTAGATCTTATTCAATTCCATAAAAGACTTCCCTTGATCCCTGGTCCTGCATGCTTTTCTGTGACCTTTGGTATTCTTAGCATATGGATGCTTCAATATATCATCAAAATTTAGCAACGTTTTCTCTCTAGGAATTTTGAATCAATATTACTATTCCCAAGTTTCTGTGGCATGGAAAGGGCATATATTGTTCTGCTCCATGTTACTGTTGTTGGAGCGATGGTTAAGAAGAGAGAAAAGAAAAAAAATCCAACTCATGAAGAACCTGAAAAAATCATACCCTGGTGGGCATCAAGATTCCTCTGGGATCTCATGGGGTTATTTACTTTTATTGTTTAGTGAGTTACAACAAATACCTGTGGTACAGAGAACCCTGGTAAAATCTACCATTTTGATTTTTCAAAGTCATACGATATGTTATCTGTTACTTTCATTTTACACTGTAGTATATAATACACATTTTGTAATTGAGGTATTTTTCATTTCAGGACCCATCGCAAGTGCCCTTACAAATCGTTATGGTTGTCGTGTGGTGACAATAGCTGGTGCCTTGGTTGCTTCGCTTGGCTTCATTCTCAGTCTCTTTGCCCCAAACATCTATTACCTCTATTTCTCATTTGGTATAATGTCTGGTAAGTTTATCTTATATCACATCTATTGAATCTCTTTGAATAGAACTGAAATAGAATTTTGGAAACTGTTTGTCTCTAATATAAACATCCATTTAAAAATATTGTTCTATGTAAGTTGGCATTAACTTGTTGTTTTGGCATTGAAAGAAATCCAGGATTATCGTGATGATCTCTAAACTTTAAACTCCAGGAGTTGCGATCATTTACATTCTCTATACTCAGATTGGAAGTAATTTAGCTTTTTTCAACATTTTTCGTAAATCTGTTAAAATTTTAAGCACCCAGGGTCTCTTGTAAAGTTATTCTTTGAAGAGTTTATATTGAAATATACGTTTGTTTCAGGTCTGGGATTTGGACTCATGTACCTTCCCGCTATTGTCAGTGTGGGACACTACTTTGAGAAAAAACGTGCCTTTGCCACTGGAATAGCAGTATGCGGTTCTGGAGTGGGAACTTTTATTTTTGCTCCTCTTTCCAAGCTTTTGTTAGACGAATATACTTGGCGTGGGGCTACTCTAATTGAGGCAGGAATCATTCTCAATTGCATAATTTTTGGATTTTTATTTAGACCTTTGTTACCTTCAAAGCAAGGGAAAACAAAATATGATGTTGAAGCAAATGGCAAAAGTGAAAAAGAGGCACTTATGAAGGAAAATGAGGAAGGAAAACGAAACTCTTCCCTTCAAATTCCGTCTGTGACCTTGACAACGGAACCAAGTTCACCCTCATCCGTTGTGGCTTTTGATGCGAATAAAATTCTTGGCAGGGTTCAAGTTGAGGAGAATGGATTAGCACAAATGGTAAGAAGTGATGGTGCTCTTCATAAAATGAATGGGTACTTATCATCCCCTCCGAATTCTCCTACAAGTAATGTGGCCCCTGTGGTCCTTCGCTCAGGAACATTCAGACGTCAACATTCCACCATGTCATCCTCTAGCCATCTGTCACCTCTTGCTCGTAAAGACATTTTCTACAGCGGGAGTTTGATCAACATTCCTCAGTACAAATCCAACCCTGATCTTTATGTGACCAGTGTTCTCTCCATTCCAGAACAAGTTGCAAATGAAAATGATTGGTGTATTTTCCGATGTTTAAATCTTTCTCCAGAAGTACGAGATGCAGTGAGACAGATGCTAGATTTCTCGCTTCTAAAGGATCCTATTTTTCTGATGTTTGTTGTGTCCAACTTTTTCACAAGTATCGGTTTCAACATGCCATATATTTACCTGCCGGACAGGGCATTAGAATCAGGTATTTCAAAAACAGATGCTGCGTTACTGGTGTCTGTGATTGGGATTGCTAACACTATTGGTCGAGTTGTGTTTGGATGGATGGCAGACCAGAAGTGGGTGAATCGTTTGATGCTGTATAACACAGCCCTAACGATCTGTGGTGTTGCCACTGCATTGAGTCCTCTACATAACAGCTTTGAGTTCCTGTTGTGTTATGCTGCAGTCTTCGGAGCCTTTATTGGTAAGCCTCTATGTCTATTGAGAATATTTTGTTCAAAACTGTAAGTTATTTATTGCCAGAGTAAAAGACTGTGACAGGTCATTGATGTTGGCATTTCTGCTGCCTAGTTCAATAGCTTGCTTTTGTGGATGTGCAGTTTAGTTTTATGTCCATGTTCAGGAGTTAAGAAACATCAAGTCTGGTCAGCACTTGACTAGGTAACTGCTTTGTTATCAGGGGCTTTTGAGGACCAAATATAGGCCCATTTCCAAAAATATACAGTTTACTCTTAAATTGTCCTTCCTTAATGAGCAATACGTATTCCAAAATGAGATAGGAAGGGCATTTCGCAAATAAGTGGGAAAAGGCCCCGGGTTGTACTTCTGGTGCATGTTATATTTGGTGGCAGTGGTGGGATCATCTCCTAAAGGGTACCCTCAGATGACAAGGAAAACACAGTGTTCCTTTAGACTTGTTAAGGAATGGGGAAGATTGAAATTAGGCCTGAGGCAGTATCAGAGAGACATTTATGTTAGTTGAGGATATGAAATTACATCAATGAGACCTTCAGGATGAAGATTATTGATAAAATGAAAGATGTCATTATGGGGTCCATAATTACAGGTATTTCTGCTTCATAATCCATTAGCTATGTTTTCACAACCATGTGGTTAAATGTTGTGTTCATGTTCCAAAAGTAAGCAATATCAGGCATGGTAAGTACTTGAATGGGTGCTGTTCACTTGGCCTACACTTTACAAAACTAGTCATGAAATACCTAGTCCTAATAAATCTAATTAAAACCTCAAGAATCAAGAAAGAATATCTTTAATATTCTTAATAAACATAATTCAGTTTATTTGTATACTTATAAGCTGTGCATTAGTTCTGAGAAGCCAATGGCTACCTCTGACTCATTGTAAAGGGAGGGCTTATTACAGGAAAAATACATTTATGCTCTGTTGTTATGACAACTGATCAGATGATGTGAGTGGACCTATTACCTGTAATAATGGTTGATTTATGTGTACCTGTAATAGGTTAAATCCCTGATTAAATAATTTCCAGATTAATTTTTAAAGATTTGTGTAAATTTCTTAAGTTGGTTAGTCTAAAGGGAACATTGCCAAAGAACTATCTGGTATGCCACTTTCTTTGCTTGCAGTGTGGCGATACTTACTTATGTATTAATGAATTTTGATAATATTTTAACCCTTGACAAATCTTGGACAAATATAAATATGACCTTGATCAATTAATGTTCAATGTCAAATGCAACAATTGGTTAGTCTTGCATTACTTTTAGGAAAGATCCCTAGAATTCAAATATCAAAATAATGTTAGATTTCCCCATTTAGTAAATATAATTTTCTATCAATCTGTAACAGATAGCAACAGTATCCTCATGGTATTGCTTCACGAAGTGATAGACTAACGATACATTAATCAACTGTATATGTCACGTATACTTCACACAGTAACTGGCAGCTACTTGCTATCATGGGGTTCGAGTCACTGCAAACTTTATTGTGTTCAAACATTTGATATTTTTTGGGAAAAAAAAGTTACTCATGTGCTACTGCATGTTTATGGATACAAATAGCTTGCATATCTGGTAAAATAGAGCGATTTCATGTGATACAGCTTTACATACTTCAGACAAGTATTATAAATACAGATGAAATATGTGCAACCAATATCTCATTGTTTGAACAAATACACAGTGGAGTGTTTTATTGCTGTTTTGACTCGTTCTAGACTGCCAAGATATATGATATACTAGACCTGAAAGAGCTGTTGACTTTTGTAAATTATTACTTCGTATACATGCTACTGTGGCCAAGTGGCTGAGTCAAGTCATCATGGCCAAAGTACGATCATTATTGTTTTCAGGAATCTTTGACCTTGAGTCATCAATCTGAAAATAGGACAAATTTTTCTGTATCTTTTCATTGGAAGTAAATGAGATTACATATAATGATATGGTATATGTATATGTATTTACCCAATAATAACCTCAAACTACAAATACTTTTTCATTGGCCTACCATAAGCCTGATCACAAACCCTGAAACAGTGTGTAGCCCATTCACCTCCAATCCCCTACTCCTAGTTTATCATAGGATAAATACAATATATTGATTCACAGGGATCAGGCATTTTACGTATTTTATCTTTAAACTAAAACAGCAGTTTTTTTCATATATATATGGTTACTGCTATTTAGATAATAAAAATATATAGTTCATATATATAGAATGTCTGATTATATACTGTGGGTTACATGTTATTCATTAGTATCGGTTACTCATGTCTGTAACATGATTTTAGGATTATACCAGGTATATAGGTAATTTAGGTGTATATAATTAAGTATTTTAGATTTGTATATATATATATATATACAGGTATTTTAGGTATATATATAGGTATTTTAGGTATATATACAGGTATTTTAGGTATATATATATATATAGGTGTTTTGGGTATATATATAGGTATTTTAGGTATATATATATATATAGGTATTTTACTTATCAGACACTGACATACTAAAACTCCAATGAAGCCACTTAAGCCACTGGATGCCCTGTGACAAATCCCTAGTAAGGTGAATTAATGTTGTCTGCTGGTAACTGACTATAGATAGAATTAAAGCAGGAAAGTAAATACATCAACATGTGCTTTCTGAAATAGAATTACATGGATGTAATGAGGACATTGACAGTCGCTGGGAATTAGAGGGACCAACCGTAATCTGTTGTGATAATAGAGGTCATTTAGATAACATTGTTGACTGAGTATGTGCTAATCACTGTACTAGAAGGTTGTTACTAGTTTTAGATTTCTATCTGGAGATAAAGTTGTGACCCTTATAAAATGTAAAGTACTGTGTTTACCAAGTATCATTCATAGATATATTGTATACAGGTTAACAGATTGTAATGTCACTGATTTATCTTACTGTTAGAGAAAGTACACACAATAAATCAAGACAATTATAGCATATCTTGTATAATTTTAAATACACTGCATTAAAATGTTCTCAATAGCCTTCTTGTTAGAGAAAACCATATTTGTTAATGCAGTATTTGTATAATTAATTTCAGCAAGAAGCAAATATTGCAATATCGATACATACAAAAAAATATTTTGTGACTAAATGTTTTATTTGATATTTTTTCTGAAGGTGTCTATGTAGGACTTACTTCTGTGGTGTTGGTGGACTTACTGGGGCTCGACAAGCTGACCAACTCCTTTGGACTGTTGCTTATGTTTCAGGGAGTAGCCACTCTGATTGGTCCACCTATTGCAGGTAGAGAAAATTTAATATACATTTTTGTGTAGAGAAAGATATCTTAACCCAGAAGTAAGCTTTTAAATTTAAACAAAGCATTGCTGTGTGTCAAACATGAAAATCTCATTCAAAGGGTATAGTTATATCTCTCTACATCACACAGAAGTCTTTTATAATTTTTTTCACAAACTTTTTTTTTAGCATTTTTTTCCAGTAAACTTTAACATTTTTTTTTACAACAATTGCAAAACAAGTTATTCCAACTTTTGATAATCACTTTGTTGACTATGATGGAAGTGTGTGAGAGGTCTTACTGTGGAAATTAACCAAAGTACCTGGAGAAAAACCATGTAATCAGGCAGGTGATCCCTGTACCTTTTCGTGTCCCCATATTGAACTCTGGATGCCTTGTTGAAAGGCGAGTGTGTCCACTGTACCACCTGAACTTTAACATAGATTTTATGTAGTGAACTCAACACAGTGTAACTGATAAATCATAAGCAAGCCTTGAAATGTGTGGGGACATTATTTAAAGTTGTAACATGTTGACATGATCTGCATACAAGAGTGGCAAAACGACACAGTTGTGAGTGTCTTTTTCTTTGGGAATGCCAGATTTATCTTTCTCTTACAACAAGTTTGAAATGTGGGTGAAAAGTTGCATCTCGCTTCAAAAGATATTAAATTGTGTACAGTTTTGCCTCAATGATATATAAAAACCTGGACTTCATGGCATGACTCTCTACCTTAATGTAATATTATCTTTACAATGGTAAAATTAGATGTGAAGAGTGGGAGAGAAAAGAAGAGATCCAGTGTGTTGTAATGTACTGACACACCTGTCACAAATTTTTATACTAATTTGGTTTAACATTATATACTGTCCTTTTCTCTGTTTACAGGCTGGCTGTATGATGCTACAGGTAGTTACGATGTTTCATTCCAGCTGTGTGGGACTATCGTAGCCATCAGTGGCTTCATGCTGTATTTTATTCCATTAGTTCAGAAATGTCTTGGTCGTGAAGGAATGGCTGGAAAAGGTGTCGAGTTGACTGTTACAGTGGACAGTAACGAAGTGGAGGGGGACCAATGAACTACCCAATGATAGTGTGTGATGGAAACATTGAAAGGTCTTTGGGGGAAACGGTTAAATTTGCATCTCATCTCAGTTTTACTTGAGATGCTCGCTAAGGACTTGTTTTTATCTTAATTGATAAGTATCATTGTGCATAATGTTAGGATTTCTGGAAGTCCTCTTAAATATGGTAATCTAATTATGTTAATATTTCCATTACTGCTGGTAGTAGTTTGGTATCTTTACATTTAGATAAATCTAAAGAATGATGAATATTACGCTATGATTTATATAGATAGTATGGTTACATTTAAGTTTTCAAGTTTGTGTTAATAGACTTCTATAACGTAATACATTTATTTATATGTTGTGGATAGTTCTATAAGTAATGGCAATGTAGGTATTATTCATGTGTATACGCTGCACGTTTAGATATGCTTGTTGTTGTGCTAGTCAAATTTGAGCTATGAGGGAATGCCTACCGCAGTCAAGTTAGATATAGTGATAAAGAGTTAATGGTCGCTTCATTATATAATAGATTGTATTTTTTCCTGCTTAGATATGAATAATCAAATTACCATCACTCTATGTTTTTAGAGCATTGGCTCATGATATAAGGGAAATAACTCTTGTCGTTCTCCTGGAAGAAGGGAGGTAATTCAGATATTTTTATCATAATCATGATTGATTTATGTCTTTTAGGAATACAATGATATGCTCTATTTAGGAGTGCTCAATTTGCTTGTTCTGAAAAATAAAAAAAAAAAAAAAAACAGGTGAAATGCAATAACAAAAACTTATTTTCAATTTTAGTTAATTGTTATATTTTTAAAATCCATTTGGTGATATTGCTTTTCATGATTTTTTAATGCTGGGTCATGATTCAATAATTTCCTTTGTTTAGTTAATGTATTATATAAATAGTGATTGATATTATTAAGATGTTACAATTATTATGATACATACCTTATTGAGGTATTGGTTACTGCCATGTATTTTTTTATTCAGCATAACAGATATGGTTTACAACCAACTTGAACATGAATCTGGCAAAACTTGAACTGTGTCTTAAGTTCTGCTTTATAATTATATATTGTTATAGTATATCTGTATATTTGCATGTGTATTTGTCAGGTTTTGTATCAATAATTCACAATACATGTGCTACATAAAGTGGTATTGTGAAACAGTTTTATGAAGATGGTACTCAACACCAGATTTATCTGCAAATAAGCCCCCTCCATAGTGTACCAGTTTAGTGTTAAAGTTTTTGGAGTGCTTAATATAAGCCACTTTTAGCTCACTATTCTGCAAAAGTGAAGAAAGGGGCTAAATTCTTGGCAGTGTTTATTTGCTCATAAATACAGTATCAGAGAAAACGTCTATGAAATTAATGTAATGTAGGATAGATTCCTTAGTTTTCTGTTGTTAATAAGGTACAGAAAATACAGTGAAACGAGAGATAAAGTTTTAACTAGATAGAGGTCATGATAACAAATTTGTTAGTGATAAACCAGTTTTTTTAACCATTGATATTTCTTGAAGCTTATAAAAGTTGGGAGATTTTTTTATGGAATCTATACTTAAAAATCTCTTGTTTTTAAATAGATAAATTGGCTTTTATTTATTTTACAACAATTGAGAAACAAATTATTAAAATTTACAGTAATCACTCTTTTGACCTAGATTAATGTGTGTTAAGGGTTTTACTGTAGGAGGAAACTGGATTACTGAGGGAAAACCAAAGTGGTTTGGCTGTTGACCTCATACCTTTTCATATAATTTTTGGAAGTAGAATCCTGGACATGTGGGTGAAAGATGAGTGTGTTACCTCTGACCACACATCTGTGGATTTTTATGTTATCATTTATTTGAATACATATTAATGATTATGTGAATTAATAACAAAGTATTTTGTTTGAAATTTTATTGTTGAATTGATTTTGTGTTATGATATACATGATGATGATTATCAGGTCATTGATTGATTAATCAAAATTAGATAAAAAAAAACCAGTTTGATAAAAGACAAACTGTATCATGGAATGAAGTATTGGCAATTCCAGAAAGATTTTCAAGTGAACTGAACAATGAATGATATTGTCAAGCTGCTTGCTACCTCTTATTATATTCAGAAAAGACTTGCATCAAAAGTGAAACTTCAAACAAATAATGCATTTATGACTAATCATTGTCCTCTGGCCCATGGTTGCCTCATTTTTTCCGGTCATTAATTACTCGGTCAATAACCATACTATCCAAAATGGATGGTAAAGGACTGTAATCAAACTGAAAGGTTATAATTCAAATTAATATTTTCATTTCACCAAATAGAAAAAAATGTTCAATGATTGACAATCTTCGAATCATTTTCATCTTGTTTTTCCAATACAATGATTATTTTTTATTTTTAATTTTTAAAATTGTGCTGTATATATTATTTGAGCATGTTCATGTTGAGAATGTTTTCATTAAGTGATGGACATTTGAATGTAAAAGAAATTCAATCAGTTTTCGATAAATTTGAGTTTGAGAGGACATTTTGTAAAAATATAATTTTCATTTACATTTTATTGTTAAAACTTTCATTCAGTATTTAACTGTTGTAAATATGTGATGCTCTGTTCTTGAAATTGATTTTTCTTTTTTTTAACTAATGAATTTTCTAAATATGTGATTTATGTAAATTTCTTAATTTGCTCAGCACATAACAGTTTTCTTCATGAGTTTGATGTAAACATTTAATATACAAGTGATGAAAAAGCAATTATTTTCTTTAGGTAGTTACCTAATAAGCTGCAAATCTACTGTTGTTAATGTACATATGTTAAATTGATACTCTCTTCCATAAAACATAGACAATACCATATGATTGATAAAATCATAAATATGTATAGTTTTAATTTCTGTATTGTTAAAATGAAGAATATGTCTCAGTGTTTAGTGTGTGATAAATATTTTACTACTCATGTATATAGATATTTTACTTTATTTACAAAAAGATTTTTACAAATCCAAGCAGAACACTAATTTTTTAACCTATTTGATAACTGTATTTCATTCAAATCATGAAATCAATTATGAAATTGATCACTTTAAATATTCTAGAAACTTTTTGTTCTAAACTTTGTCTATATAACAGCATGTATTTTATGTATATAGTCAAACCTATCCTTAAGACCACATTTATACAAAGGCCATCTGTCTTAAAAGGCGTTTTTACTACATGTTATTTGAATTAGCTATGTTTTCAAATTTGAATGATATACAGATTATAATTATAATTTCCTTACTTTTTAAAGCCAGTTCAGTGTAGTGCAATAAATTACCATCTTCTCGCAAATGTGCTTTATGAATATATATTTTTTATATTCAGCTTCCTGGGCAATGTCCTGAGAATTTAACTACAATACAGTCGATTCTCCTCATTGCTCGTCATTTAAGTGGTCAGACTGAGTATCTGTTTCTTATGATTATTGATTTTGACAAGTCATGTCAGTCTTTTTTACTTTAGATTGGAATTTGAAAGTAATAGGCTTGTATAAATCCAGAAACAAAAAATGTCAAAAACTGATCATCATGTCTTCAGTGCTAAAATCAAAATACTGTCTATGAGCCCATCAATATGGATGTTGAAAAGTGCTAAAAGCTAAAACCATGGCAATATTAATAAGTAAGGAAATGAGTAGTGTTTACAGTGCTCAGACCATGGTAAGGTCAAGTACCAGTCAGGATGGTCTTCATTAGCATTAAGTTCATGGTTATTAGACAGACAGCATATAGAGTATTTACACTAGTGCTAAGACCATGGTAATGTCAGTTAGACAGTCCACTGAGAGTATCTACACTAGTGCTAAGACCATGGTAATATCAGTTAGCCAGTCCATGGACAGTATCTACACTAGTGCTAAGACCATGGTAATGTCAGTTAGACAGTCCACTGAGAGTATCTACACTAGTGCTAAGACCATGGTAATGTCAGTTAGCCAGTCCATGGACAGTATCTACACTAGTGCTAAGACCATGGTAATGTCAGTTAGACAGTCCATGGACAGTATCTACACTAATGCTAAGACCATGGTAAGTATCTACGCTAGTGCTAAGACCATGGTAATGTCAGTTAGACAGTCCACTGTGAGTATCTACACTAGTGCTAAGACCATGGTAAGTATATACACTAGTGCTAAGACATTGGTAATATCAGTAAGCAAGTTAATGTCGGATTGGAGGTGAGGAAGTTTGGAGAATTACATATAAGGTAGTGGTGATATCAAGAAAATTGTTACCTTTGTCATTGTAAAAATCCAATCGTTCTTGTCGTAATGTAGTTCAAGGAATGAGATATTCCTCTAAAGGTGCTTTGAAGAAATTTACAGTTCAGAAGAATTTTGTTTTGTTTTGAAATTGAAGCAATATTTGATACAAAATCACATTCCATGGGTCATTCAGAAGGCCCAAAATACAAATCATGTTGCTCACACATATTTTTTGTCTTGATCATTTTTGTAAAAAATGTAACTTTTTATCATAATACCATATTTTTAGCATGTATCATTGACATTAAGACAGGAGAGGTTTCTTCTTCTTAATTGTAATCGCTGAATCATTGATGGCATTCATAGCTTTGTGAACAAAAATTTTAAGAGTTTATATGTACAACAATTTTTCGGTTATATACTGTGCACTGAACTACCCACACTGCAGTAAAATGCTGCAGATCTGCCCTTTCATATTGATATTTTCTGGAGTATTGCATTTGTTGACATATTATGACATTTGTTCATATACTTATATATATATAAGATCAATATATATTTCTTAAGTCATGAAAGTTGACTAGTTCTTAGACCTTGAATGAGAGTAAAGAGAAATGGCGTACTAAGACATTGAATGGGTGTAAAGAGAAATGGTTACCCAGAAGAAACCAACATGGGTGAAAATAGTGGTCCTATTTATTTTCTGGTCATTAAATGGTCTTATGACTTCTTTCTTTTCTTCTGGTTGCTGTTTGTCTTGCTTGCTTTCAGTAGTCTTGTAACAGATGTTTTGGCATTACATTTTAAGAAAATGTTTCAGGATTTGCTCTAATACGTTTCTGATCTTTGTAAATTAGAAATTCATTAATTCATAAAGTCTTGGAGCAAACAAGGCTCTTTTTTGTGCGGAGATAAAGGATGGAATAGCTGTGGAAGTAAAGGTTTGACAGTTTGTCATGCAACCTGCATATCCCTAGTAACTATAACTGTCATATACTGGTAGCAGATTGGACATTTTGTCATAGCAACCTGCCCATCCCTAGTAACCATAACTGTCATATACTGGTAGCAGATTGGACAGTTTGTCATAGCAACCTGCACATCCCTAGTAACCATAACTGTCATATACTGGTAGCAGATTGGACAGTTTGTCATAGCAACCTGCCCATCCCTAGTAACTATAACTGTCATATACTGGTAGCAGATTGGACAGTTTGTCATAGCAACCTGCAAATCCCTAGTAACCATAACTGTCATACTGGTAGTAGACAATATGTCTTAGCAGTCTTCATATCCCTAAAATAATGGGCAACATGAATAATGTTTGTAATTCACAGTAGTATACTGTATGATTATATAAATTTTTATTTTTCTCTGATATAATATCAGGACTAAGTCCTTTACTGAAGCTTTTAATGTGTACAGTTTTTATATTATGTGTTCATGCCTTGTAAACTCACATGTACCATGGTGTTGTTACTCATGCTTAAACTGACTTAGTTTTAGACAAGCTTCTTACAAAGGAACATTAATGATTTCCTTTTGTAAAATTAGAATTGTTCTTGTTCTAGGTGAGTGAAATGTGATGGATAAAATATGTTATGATTGCACAGCTGTATCACAGTGATTAGAGGTAACATATATACATGTTTCTAATGATCCATTCAATTCAGATGACTATGATGTCTGGTAAAACTATATAGATGTTTAAGACTAAGGTGTGTGGTAAAACTACACAGATGTTTAATACTATGATGTCTGTGGTAAAACTATACAGATGTTTAAGACTATGATGTCTGTGGTAAAACTACACAGATGTTTAAGACTATGATGTCTGTGGTAAAACTATACAGATGTTTAAGACTATGATGTCTGTGGTAAAACTATACTGATGTTTAAGACTATGATGTCAGTAGTAAAACTATACAGATGTTTAAGACTATGACGTCTTATAAAACTACACAGATGTTAAGACTATGATGTCTGTGGTAAAACTATACAGATGTTTAAGACTATGATGTCTGTGGTAAAACTATACAGATGTTTAAGACTATGACGTCTGATAAAACTATACAGATGTTTAAGACTATGTCGTCTGGTAAAACTATACAGATGTTTAAGACTATGATGTTTGTTAAAACTATACAGATGTTAAAGAATAAGATGTATGTGGTAAAATTAAAGATATTTAAGATTTCTGCGATAAAACTATATAGATGTTTAAGACTAAGATGTCTGTAGTAAAACTATATAGATGTTTAAGACTAAGATGTCTGTAGTAAAATCTCTGTAGACTTTCTGTTTGGTAAGAATATTGAGATGTGTGAAATATATCATAAACACAATACAACTGTGTAGCCTAAAAGATTGAGATAATTGCAGATTATCTGGGCGTAAGATTCCTTTATTGATGTTCGACTTGTAACGTTATTGTTTCTGTACTTCACAATTTCAAGATTTTACTGAAAGCTTGAAACAAATTGAATTCATTATGTATCTTTTTCCATCAAAGTCATTAGACGAACAATGGTTTATTCTAGGAACTTTATTTTTCAATGTTTTCAGCAAAAAATTGAACACTTTGAAAATAACAGTAGTTATCTATATGTTTGTATGTTGTTGGGATGATTAATAATGGTTATTGTGTAGGGTTAAACACTTTTTGTCTAGAATAGTTTTACTAACATATTTCTATCTTATGTTGATTTATAGATCTAAGAGCAAAGCGATTAAGTTAAAACAATATAGGTGATAATGATAGGCAATCTGTCTCGTAGATATATATTATTCACCCATCGTTATTATGCAGACATTTGGGAAAGGATGTGTATAAAGAATATACATATATCAGAACTATTGTCTTCTGTGACGTCCAAACAAAGGGATGTGATAGCTATTACTAAACACACAATGTTGCCTTGTTTTACCAACGAACTTGTACACAAAGTGGTTCAAATTAATAAATATGAATGTAATGATATGATGAGTTACTTTTATGTTCCAAATTTTTATGAAATATTATACAACTTCTTTCTCTATTAAGTATCAGTATTTAAAATTTACCATACAAATTAATAGCATTCCTTAAATCAATGATGGACATGTCTAATGCATTATACATATTTATTTACAGGTGTTTTTTTCCCCACATCTCCCTTCCTTGTTTGGATTTCCAAATTCTTATCTCCAGCATTGCTGACAGTCAAGGCAGGACGAAACAGCAATAGGATGCAGTATTATATTTGTTATGATGTTCTCTTCCACTCAATACTTAAAGGTTGTACAGACACACAGGTGAATATCTGTTCGCCTTTAAATACAAATTTAGATATCAAAATGCAGAGCCAAGTAATGAATTAAACTGCATCATACAGCTGTTTTGTCTAGAATTCGCCAGTGATGCTAAGGATCTAAAATTTAAACCTAGGAGGCATCAGTGGAAAAATGTGAAGTGATCAAAACAAAAGTTAAAATCTAGAAGGGGATATACACTACCCCATTAAACCCATACTATAGTAGATGAACATGCAAAGAGAGTTTTCCTATTATTATGATCCACATAGGTTTGGGAAAAGAATATACCTACCATCGCCACAACCATCTAATGAACACATGGTTAGGGCAATTGAGGTATTTCCAATTAATAATCGGGCTTTTCTGCTGTGTATTTGTTATATCCTTAGGCCATCAATAATATGAGTGTATAACTGCAGAAAGAATATTGCACTTTGGAATCTGCTGATCAAATTCTTTTTCATCCTTTAGTAGAAGACATATGTATCCAATGAAAATGGATACAACAGGCATGTTCTTACAGTATTTGATGAGAATCAGCAGGTGCTCCACCGAGGAGGAGGGGATACAACAGGCTTCTTCTAATAGTGTTTGATGAGAATCAACAGGCACCCCACTGAGGAGGAGGGGATACAACAGGCCTGTTCTAATAGTGTTTGATGAGAATCAGCAGGCACCCCACCGAGGAGGAGGGGATACAACAGGTCTGTTCTAATAGTGTTTGATGAGAATCAGTAGGTGCGCCACCAAGGAGGAGGGTAATACAACAGGCTTGTTCTAGTAGTATTTGATGAGAATCAGTAAGTACCCCTCCAAGGAGGAGGGTTATACAACAGGTTTGTTCTAATAGTGTTTGATGGGAATCAACAGGTGCCCCACCAAGGAGGAGGGGATACAACAGGCTTGTTCTAATAGTGTTTGATGAGAATCAGTAGGTGCCCCACCAAGGAGGAGGGGATACAACAGGCTTGTTCTAATAGTGTTTGATGAGAATCAGTAGGTGCCCCACCAAGGAGGAGGGGATACAACAGGCTTGTTCTAATAGTGTTTGATGAGAATCAGCAGGCACCCCACCGAGGAGGAGGGGATACAACAGGCTTGTTCTAATAGTGTTTGATGAGAATCAGTAGGTGCCCCACCAAGGAGGAGGGGATACAACAGGTTTGTTCTAATAGTGTTTGATGGGAATCAGCAGGCACCCCACTGAGGAGGAGGGGATACAACAGGCCTGTTCTAATAGTGTTTGATGGGAATCAGCAGGCACCCCACTGAGGAGGAGGGGATACAACAGGCCTGTTCTAATAGTGTTTGATGAGAATCAGTAGGTGTGCCACCAAGGAGGAGGGGATACAACAGGCTTCTTCTAATAGTGTTTGATGAGAATCAACAGGCACCCCACTGAGGAGGAGGGGATACAACAGGCTTGTTCTAATAGTGTTTGATGAGAATCAGTAGGTACCCCTCCAAAGAGGAGGGTAATACAACAGGCTTGTTCTAATAGTGTTTGATGAGAATCAGCAGGCACCCCACTGAGGAGGAGGGGATACAACAGGCTTGTTCTAATAGTGTTTGATGAGAATCAGCAGGTGCCCCAACAAGGAGGAGGGGATACAACAGGCCTGTTCTAATAGTGTTTGATGAGAATCAACAGGCACCCCACTGAGGAGGAGGGGATACAACAGGCCTGTTCTAATAGTGTTTGATGAGAATCAACAGGCACATCACTGAGGAGGAGGGGATACAACAGGCTTGTTCTAATAGTGTTTGATGAGAATCAGTAGGTGTGCCACCAAGGAGGAGGGGATACAACAGGCTTGTTCTAATAGTGTTTGATGAGAATCAGCAGGTGCCCCACCAAGGAGGAGGGGATACAACAGGCTTGTTCTAATAGTGTTTGATGAGAATCAGCAGGCGCCCCACCGAGGAGGAGGGGATACAGCAGGCTTGTTCTAATAGTGTTTGATGGGAATCAGCAGGCGCCCCACCAAGGAGGAGGGGATACAGCAGGCTTGTTCTAATAGTGTTTGATGAGAATCAGTAGGTACCCCTCCAAGGAGGAGGGGATACAACAGGCTTGTTCTAATAGTGTTTGATGAGAATCAGCAGGCACCCCACCGAGGAGGAGGGGATACAACAGGCTTGTTCTAATAGTGTTTGATGAGAATCAGCAGGTGCCCCACCAAGGAGGAGGGGATACAACAGGCTTGTTCTAATAGTGTTTGATGAGAATCAGCAGGTGCCCCACCAAGGAGGAGGGGATACAACAGACTTGTTCTAATAGTGTTTGATGGGAATCAGCAGGCACCCCACTGAGGAGGAGGGGATACAACAGGCCTGTTCTAATAGTGTTTGATGGGAATCAGCAGGCACCCCACTGAGGAGGAGGGGATACAACAGACTTGTTCTAATAGTGTTTGATGAGAATCAGCAGGCACCCCACTGAGGAGGAGGGGATACAACAGGCCTGTTCTAATAGTGTTTGATGGGAATCAGCAGGCACCCCACTGAGGAGGAGGGGATACAACAGTCCTGTTCTAACAGTGTTTGATGAGAATCAGTAGGTGCCCCACCAAGGAGGAGGGGATACAACAGGCCTGTTCTAATAGTGTTTGATGAGAATCAGTAGGTGCGCCACCAAGGAGGAGGGGATACAACAGGCTTGTTCTAATAGTGTTTGATGAGAATCAGTAGGTACCCCTCCGTGGAGTAGGGGATACAACAGGCCTGTTCTAATAGTGTTTGATGAGAATCAGCAGGCACCCCACTGAGGAGGAGGGGATACAACAGGCTTGTTCTAATAGTGTTTGATGAGAATCAGTAGGTACCCCTCCAAAGAGGAGGGTAATACAACAGGCTTGTTCTAATAGTGTTTGATGAGAATCAGCAGGTACCCCACTGAGGAGGAGGGGATACAACAGGCTTGTTCTAATAGTGTTTGATGAGAATCAGCAGGTGCCCCACCAAGGAGGAGGGGATACAACAGGCCTGTTCTAATAGTGTTTGATGAGAATCAACAGGCACCCCACTGAGGAGGAGGGGATACAACAGGCTTGTTCTAATAGTGTTTGATGAGAATCAGTAGGTACCCTTCCAAGGAGGAGGGGATACAACAGGCTTGTTCTAATAGTGTTTGATGAGAATCAGCAGGCACCCCACTGAGGAGGAGGGGATACAACAGGCTTGTTCTGATAGTGTTTGATGAGAATCAGCAGGTGCCCCACCAAGGAGGAGGGGATACAACAGGCTTGTTCTAATAGTGTTTGATGAGAATCAGCAGGCGCCCCACCGAGGAGGAGGGGATACAGCAGGCTTGTTCTAATAGTGTTTGATGGGAATCAGCAGGCGCCCCACCAAGGAGGAGGGGTTACAGCAGGCTTGTTCTAATAGTGTTTGATGAGAATCAGCAGATGCCACACCAAGGAGGAGGGGATTAAAACTTAAAATATATGTTGTACTGTATTATTTATCAAATTACATGTTGCAAGCGATCCGTACAAGGAACTGAGCGGGTACACATGATTTCTTGTAAGACATATAACGCTAGAACAGGAAATGCACACATGAAAAGCCCTTGACAATTTCGAAATAAATTGAGCTATATAGAAAGTTTATCTGAACAAAAAGAATTAAAAAAAAGCGGTAAGGTAATTTTCCGTCAAATGTTATAACCTAACATTGGATTACTCAATAGATGCTGTCATTTGATTCCTTGATGCTTTTTTCAGAAAGCAACGGGATAGTTTTTGATTATGTCTTAAATTACCATCGAGCATGAACGTTTGACAGGAAAGTCTGGCATAGCAATATCCCGACTACTTCTTAAAGCCATAGTCACCTTGACCTTGCTTGGCCATTGACAACCAAGTACAGGCCAAAGTTCAAGACAGCGGTCAACCTTGTCGAATGAGAAGACTTTGCTTTGTGTAAGGCAATCGTACACCGTTAACATTTCCAGTTCCGTGTCTAGTAGGAATCCGTACCCTAAACATAGGTTAGTTCCTGCAGTGCTGGACATTAGTTTCGTGTGGGAATAGTTGCATCCTCTGTGACGAAGGAACCGGCAAACCATGTCGTGGCGTTCACAGTGCTGACCACAAAGTGACCATGCATGATCTTGCTCATACAGGTAGTAACCCTGGTCAATTTCCTCCAATGTACAAAGACCTACCTCAAACACCAAATTGGAGTTATCCAAATCCTTCAGGACATCGGTGTTGATAATGACCTCGAAATAGAACCTCCCCGGCTGTTTAAGCGACCGATCTCCTACGACACCTCTGTAAGTACGAAGCTGCCTCCTTGAATACGACGATTGTCTGGGCTTCTTCTTACAGGTAGGTTTGCTGTGAAGTTTTCGACCACAGTCACTCACAGCGCGGTATTTGTGGACAGTATCTCTATCCAGTATAATCTGTGGATCTGTAAAAAAGACAAAGTCTTACCAAGGGACCATAATATGGACAAGTTCAGTTTATCTCCTTAAAGCTGACGTTCTCTAAAGAAGTGATCAAAATTTTCTTAGTATTCAACGAAAGTTTAAGTCTGGACTTGACATTGACATGAAGCAGAAGAAGTAATTCTACTCTGGGGCACAGTTTGGGAAATTCAGAAAAAATGTTAAGATTAACTTACATAAAACCTCCGAGTGCTCCGCAGCCACCTCTGTCAAATATAGAAACAGTTATTAGAATAATAATTACATTTCCTTTTATATAAAGGCTTAACGCAACAGTTTGTCCTTAATTGTTACGGTGTGACATAGTCACGTTCTATGTTAGTGATTGAAGACAGACTCACAATGATAATTTCATGGACTTTGGATTAAAAACATTCATTAAAGGACGTTGCCTTTTCTAACTTATTAGGCTTCGGATGGACGTATAGTTGGTAGGAAGGTGTTGCATTGAAATAATACTGTACATACAAAATATGCTTCTCAATAATGATATATCGTTGTTTTCCGGGTTTATATGTAGAATTATGAACATTTTGAGAGAAAATAAAATCACAAAGTGTAACATTTTATATCCAAATGTATTCCGTCCTACATATCTATTAGTTTACTTACTGATTGAGGATGGTCTTGATGTTGTAGTGAGATCGGTGTGGTTACGGGAAAATGTCATATTCTTGGCGCATGTTTCTGTAGAAACTGTTCCTAACGTGGACACCATAGCTGTAAACTGTGTCAGAAAATGACGCGTGTCGAAGACTGGGATGGTTATCTTCACTGACTTGTTAAGCTTATGTCGAGCCAACAATCGTAGATGTCGGTACAAAACATTGTACAGAATCAGAAATTCGGATGGAGCAGAATATGTAGAAATAGCTTGCGAAAAATTTGATGCATTTTCAACCCTGTCAATGAAGTTTCCCATCTTTTCTGATTGGCTCACTAAAGCAGCTTTTTGCTGTTCACAAAGTTTTGAAATGTCTGCTTTTATATCGTTTTTCCGTTTTTCTAGCGCTTTTTGACATTCAGAAAATTTTGCCTCCACAACTTTTTCCAGTTCGAATTCCCGAATATCTATATTGAGTACTTCTTGCTTCAGTTGATCAGTCATTGTCTTTGTTAAAGTGACCACGTCTTCCAGGTGGCTCAGTAGCCTTGTCATTTCTATCATTTTCAGTTGCTGTACTTCATTAATATTTTGTATCACGTGGCCTTCAGATGGACTGTGATCTCGCAATTTGCACACACTACACAGTAACATCCTACAGACCTCCTTTGAACAGTAGTATGTCAATGGTTCTGCCTCATGGCCCGACTTTGTACATTTCAGACGACGTTGAAAGACCTCTGGACGAGCGGAAGTTCTCAGATTTTCGATAGAGAAAACAGCATGAGATCCTGACGCCATACTTTTTTGATGTATATATTTACATTCCTGACATAAATATATATTACAGTCTTTACAGAAATATGATGCTATGTTATCGTTTGGACAGTCCTTACATATCAAGCATGAGCTATCGGTTGTTAATTTGAGAAACTCCCTAAGGTTTCGTCTTGTTGAATCTGTAGGGAATCCTTGAATACCAGTGGTTGGCAGTCGACTTTTCGCTTTACATTTAGGACACACAATGACATTACCTGCAGACAATTTACGGAGACAAACTTGACAATATGTATGTAGACATGGCAACACTCTTGGAATATGGAATTCGTCATTGTAATCCACATTACAATTGTTGCAGATGAGGAATTCCTGTTGGACGTCGTCTACTTTGATCATAATTGGATCGTCAATATGTTGGTCTCTATGATAAAGAGAGAGCTTTAAGTTTAACACAGCATTGATAGTATTTCTGATACTGATAATACAAAACGACTATATGATTACGGAAAAGCCCGGTTATATTTTATCATTTTAATGTTTTTCGCATGCCGTATTTCAAATAAATGCTCGGAAAATCTGCAATTTCAAACTATGTTTATTTGTTTGTTTGTTTTTTTTTTGTTTCACAAACTCTATACATTATTATCCCAACTTACTACTTGAGCAGGATGGTTCAAGGAGATTGAGTTAGTCCATGATAAGGACTAAAAATTTAGTTAGTCTATGATAAGGACTAAAGATGGAGAGAGTCTATGATATGGACTAAATACATCAGCCTGATTAAAAATTTCGAAATAATCTAGGATATAAAAGCTTACCTTAGAGTTATATATTACTGTCGTCTTTCAGCAGGTATTGGCCATATAAGTGAAGAAATCACTTCTCACGGCCTACTCCAGACCAATACAAAGTAGACCACTATATCATACCACGGCTGGTATTTTGATTGATTGGAAATAATAGACTGAGAAGCGTCTTTCGTACTGAGACGTTTCAATATTCAGATGTTCACTTGCCATGATTCAGCTGTTCAAATGAAATTATACATCTTTACATATTTAAATAAAGAGCTGAATAAAGCTGTTTAAATGATTGTATAGACCATGTCGACACTGAAGCATTGTCTGGCGCTTATCGGAGGTATGAAACTGGTGTTAAATATCTCTTATTCTTTACACCCTTCAATTGAATTCCGAAATGTAAAACCATTTTGCTTTCCGATATATGCACCAATATCATGTCGAATTTCCATTTCAATATTACTTGAATGTGCTATTATCAAAATTCAGTAAACTATTTATACAGGCAGTTATGAGCCTATCTTTGCTGTCAGTAATAAACTTATGGTTAGTTATTTCCGTAACTGGTTAGCTCGATAACCTTCATTTCATTAAATATTTATCATGACGAATATGAAGTATTGTCGAGTTTGGAAGATCACCTCGAGAAATTATTTAATTAAAAATAGGACGTATAATAAGGGCTCCAACCATGTAGACCCCGAGCTCTTTATTTGGGACTCGGATTAAAACCATTTTCACTTTCTAGATCTTTAATTTGTCCCTTTGTGGTCAATCCTTGTGTCAGTACCAAATCTAATATAAGCTTTGCCGAAAATTACTGTATAAAACTTGAGAGGTCCTAGCTATGTTTTAGAATTAGAAATGAGGTTGTGAGAGAAGAAAAAGATGACATTTCAAAACCATCAGTTTTCCCGCCATTGATATTACAATGTGCTATATCAATCTTTGAGTGTTATTAGCTCGCCTGGTACCTCTTATGGCATGGCGCGAAAAAACTGAACGCATTTTGATAATTTTAGTAAGAAGCGTTCTTATATGTAGGGGATCCGGAAAAGAAACCGATTTTGCATACAAGGTGGGTTTGGAACCTACATGTAGGTGTCGAAGCGTGGGTCCAATAGGGAACACAATAAATGGCGGGTCTACCGTATTGGGCAAGATGAATATGGCTATACAATGGAAATCGTAGAAAAAAGCTTTTCTTTATAATCTGATGCAGACACATCCTAGTGTGACATCCTTCCTGGGGACATATTTTAACCATATTTAGTCTCGATCATCCTTTAGTAAAAGGGAATCAATTTTGTGGATTTGACTTTCTGGCCCCAGTTGCTCAAATAAAGGTAAGAGTTGACCAATGGTCAGTGAAACAAAAACATACAATCTTTTAAAATTCCCGTTCTTTATTTTGTGCAGATGAGCGATACAGGCCCTATGGGCCTCTTGTTGTTGTTGTTGTTGTTTTTTCTTTAATTTTTGGCACCTTTGCAGTACATGATTCTTGTATACAGATACATGTGTAACTCGGTCAACTGTCCTTTGTATTACAGATGACTTGTCTTTTTCAGTCTATTTGGGATCGGTTGGGAACTAGCTGCTTGGTAATTCGACACTTTAATATCAATTAATAGTTAGGAAACTTACCTATATTGATAATGTACTACTTATGTATAATGCTATCGACTCGTGCAACGTACAGAAATATTCTAAGTTATCATAATAAACCTGCATAAATCAAATTTCAAAACTTATGTCCTTTAAATCTTAATTGTCAGGTAAAAAAAACCAACAAAACTCAACAGAAAAAATTTTGAATTCAAAATAGTCCAAGAATTATTTTGTAATTGAATTCCAGCTGATTAAGTTTCCTCGTGATGTCATGATCAATTCTATGTTTGCTTTGTATCTGTACGTACCATTATAATGTAAAGTATATTATGGCCTATGGTATTCCAATATCATAATTTTAATTTAAAGGCACGATATTGGGAACAGGGAATAATGCGCTCGCCGTGTCTGTTAAGATGATATATTGAATCTTATTTATCCAGTCTACCAGCCTACTATTCCGTGTACTGAGACATACAGGTAAATCACTTATAGACAGTGCCAAGTCTTGTCAGATTTAATTTATCCCATTTTCTTTAAAATACATTGTATCATGGTTGAAATGAGGAAGATGAATTTATGCATTTCAATAGTTTTAATGTAATTTTATGAACATTCAAAATGTGTATTTTTTTTCTAAATATTACATGTGACACTTCGACCCGTGGGACGTCATATTGTGTTATGCCTATATGTAGCCCCGTCCGTCAAGGTACATATTTATTCATTAAACAGGTTTTACATCCACTATGTTATTGCGGCCTTGGGCCTTTCAGCAGACGAGAAAACATGTAAGATAAGACTTATTTATGGGCCTATTGAGAGACGAGGCTATTCAAGACTGTTAAAGATTATGAAAAGACGACGACATATTTTATCCATGTCGAGAATCAAGGGTAATATTATTAATGTGTGCACACTACATAATGTTTAATAACTTGATTACCTACAACACAATCATGTAGCCACATGCGTCACTCACTGTCATATAGAAATTATATACTGACAAGAAGCAGACATGCAATCCTCGGTAGTATAGTGGTAAGTATCCCCGCCTGTCACGCGGGAGACCGGGGTTCAATTCCCCGCCGGGGAGGTTGCACTTTTCTTCTTGCCTTATATTTTTTCATGTGATATGATAAATAGGAAATAGAATAATGATTACAAATAGAAAGAATTTTTGTTTAATAATAATAAACCACCCTAAAAAAAAACCCAACTAAAAACGTAATACATGTCAAACACTAATTTTAATCCAGAAAGTTCTTCCATTAAACGCTAACAACAACTATTCAGTTGTTCTGTGTGGGCTTGCTGTTTCATTTGTTAAACCCTTAACCAATAGAGTAAGTCTATATGGGGACGAATGCTAAATCAGACCACATTGTAATGGTGTTAACAGTTTAAGCTCTCTATTGACCTGTTAGAAATGACTTCCCTCTCCCCAGTTTGACAAGTTTCCACATAAGTCACGTCTTACTATCTAAAATTCAATCAATTTCGAGTGCCTACTTTAAGTCCTCTTCTTCCAGATTATTAATCAGCCTGTCGGAGAAAATCGATCCCACAGAAGAAGAAAAAGAAGAAGAAGAAGATGAAGAAGAAGAAAAAAATCAAACACACTCATACACACCAACAATTCCATGCCAAGAGCTGGAATCGGAGGTTTTATTTGTGAAATACTGTAATAGTGCAGGTATAATATATACTGATAAGGAAGGAAACATTGTTGGTTTTTTATTACTGAAACTGTTCCTGTGTTTTGATTTCCGGTATTTTAGTACCAAGTGTTTCACATACAAAACATTTATTTCCTGTTTTATCCCTGGGTCTAGTTTTAAGATAAGTATGTACGTATGAAGCCTGCTTATGAAGTATTTTTTAAATTTTCTCTCATGACGGAGTTTGTTTTACACAAACCAACTACATTATGTAATATATGTGTTCATATTTCAGTAATGAGTAATATATCAATGATTTAAAGATAAATGCGATCCAATTTACTTCACCACAGTTCATCAAAATTTGTTCGTTTCATGACATATCTACATGCCGTTTCAAAATATACACACTTCCCTGGCTTTATCAGTAAATAATAAATTAATGAATAAATAAATAAATAAAAAAAAAAAAATAGATAAATGAATTTTGTATTCATAGTAACGGTATATATATATACTTCATCAACCTGCATCTCTCTAACTCTTGTGTTGTGAGGTTGTCTGTCAGTTGACGACATCTTGCATAAACGTCATATACTGGGGACAAGTCCCAGAATATCGATTCAACTGTGACATGTAAACACCATCAAGAAAGGGACAACTTACAATATCATAGAGCTTACAGTAAATGTGTCCCTCTTGTTTCGTTGTAGGAAAAGATGAAATAAACTGATTTAGGAGAGTGTGTTGTGTGATTAATTCCAAGCTCTCCTGAGTTAAAGTATTGAATCATGAAGATGTTTCATTCCATTAAACTCCGGGTGAAGAATGTTTCGGAATGACAGAAGAGAACAAAACCAGTACACACACCGCCACCACTGACGTAGCACCCATACAATGAAACGTCACGTGATAGGTACACGTTGCATCACGTAGATACCCTGTAAGAAAAGCCATTGCCTTATTCAGACATAATGATATAGTGGAGGGTCAAAATACCCATCTGTTGTATTAATAAGATTTACAATTGCACCAAGTGAAAATTTTGAAATGAAGAAAAGGTTCCGTTTGGTGGAGTTAATGTATATTTACACTAACGTTGCATACTCTCTAATTCAAGTTTGTCAAACCCAATGCATATTTTATCCACAATACGTGATTTGGTTTGTATTATCTACAATACGTATCAGGGTGATTTGGTTTGTATTATCTACAATACGTATTATATGACAAGGTTGCGGAATATTACAGGGATTTCACTTTATTTTGTACATACTGTATATTTTGATCACTTTATCAAATAAAAAACTAATAATAAACTGTTGACTTGACTCCACTTTGTACAAATGAAAATTATTATTGATATTTTTATCATTACCTTTCTTTATATCAATGTGTAAATGTTTTAATGTTATGGGCGCATTGTCAATGACGCCCAAGTGACACCACCTACTCCTTACGATATAATATAGCTAACCATGTGTATAAGGTATTTTGATGTTGTGATGTTGATATCAAATGTACATATGTAAGTATGAGGATTACTTTCCACAGCGCATCAAGCAATATGACATTACCCCGAAAAATAAAAATTTCGATGCAACTAGATGAATAAATGACAATAAAAGAGCAACCTTTATATGTTGGGATGTGTTAAAAATGTGGTTAAAAGGCATCAATCCGATGAAAAATATCGATAAAAAGTATAAAGGTGTGTTTTAACTGTCACTTGTTCATATAAAAAAGTTTCAAAGCTTTTTCATTCCACAAATACTTAATTCTATATACTAAAAATCAGCCTGCCAACTTACCTAGTAACGGAATCATTCCACCCAGTACTGCTCCCTTTATAAAAATGGCGATGGCAATGGCGGACGCGAAGTGTTCGTCACCAACAATCTCTTTTAACACTGGATTACTGATGGCGAATATAACACCAGACATAAATCCAAAACTGGCTGCAAATATCGCAAACATCAAAAACGAGTTGTAAAAGTACGCCAACTGTGGTAGTAATGCCGTAAAGACTTGTGAAACTAGAATGATATGATGTTTTCGTATCCCCCCGAGATCGGCCAGCCACCCACATAACACCCTTCCTAGAAAATCACATACAGAATGTATCGAAATAAGCATTGCTATTTTGGAACTCTCGATTCCATTTTCCTTGGCAAACGGAGGTAGATATAAAGTTATCGTCTCGTTACTGATAGTCCCTGTTGTGTAAAAACCAACAAAGATTAAAAACAATCGGTTTTTCAGGAGCATCCTTCCACTCTCTATGCAGTTTGTAAACGTTCGACATAACATTGAACATAAACTTGATGTTTCAACCGTCTTTGTTTCCGTTTTAGATAATGCCTGATTTGTAAATAGGTTTTCTTGTGAAATGGATATATTGGAAACACTTGTACATTCAAATGTGGGCAAAGATGAAAACTGTTGAAGTTTTAATTTAAATCTTTTACCATCAGTTGCTTCTTTCTGGTACTGGTCTTCGCTGATGTATTTTTGATGTTGAGAGTAAAGTAAATTTGGCATTGAACTTGCGTTCAGTGATCCATCACCATTTATAATCGTTTTCCCGTTTTGTGTTGTTTTCTTTGGTAATTCAGTTTCAGATGTAGAAATATGATGTTTCAACCGGATTTCATTTACTTTGCCAACCAATGAGTTCACTTCGTTTGTATGTTTTGGATTAGGGAATACAATGCCTTGTTTACTAGCCAGAAGCCCTTTCGTTTTTATTCTGTAAATACGGCGATAAAATTCAGGTGGTCGTTGCAGGATAGCAGCCGGAAGTGCGTTAAAGACAATGCCGGAAGTAAGTAAGAGAGCGCCATGAAGCGTGTATTCTCGAACGATATTTTGGATCAATGGTGGCATCACGAGTCCACCAAGGGATAATGCCGCCATCAACATTCCATTAGCCAATCCTATATGTTTCCTGAAGTATCTGCCGACCAGAACTATACCCGTAGGAACGATGAGTGCTATACTCAGACCTTAAACACAACAAAGTAGAATTAAGGGTTTATTCTAATAGTTACAAGGATGTCTCCAAACATCACAGCTTGTTGATAAATGTTTATCACTTTTAAAATCCGCTTATCACTCAACGGCTTAGTTAGATTGGTCGTTTTGTTATCAGTTTAAGCAATTTGAAATGTAATAATCAAGTAGGAATACTCCTTTTATTCTTAAAGAAGTTTTAGTGGACGTAAGCACTTGTATATCAGTCACTAGTAACGGGCGAGAGTTAAAGATATGTAGTTTTATTATCATATTTTTTTTCTATACAATGTCAAATGCCTTCATTTTACAGTAATTGAAAATATTATCGTTTTGAAAATTGAGTAGAATTTCTCTTTATACAAACATATAACAGAGTCTCACCATTTAGAAGGCTCTGGCAAAGAATAAGGAGATCCAGCCGTGTGGTCAAACTGCTGAGGGCGTACGCCAAGGAACTGAAGGTAATACCGATCAGCTGACAGGTGCGCACGCTCTGGTACCGTAACAGGATCATAAGTACGGGCACATCTGGTCGTGAAATAATCATATTTAATATGCTGAGTATATTTTGTTAAAACATTTTGCGCTTTAGGTCTTATATCGATTGATTTATTGAGTTGTAAAACAGGGAACTCATCTGATAGTGTCACTTCATAGAAGTGACATTCTGTAAAACAATGGCATCATATTCCTTCTGATTCATCTTGAACATTTCATTGAGTGTCTAGTGTTATACAGGTACATTAAGTATTTGTGCTACTATATGACAGTACCAACCTTCTACATTATTTGGTTATGTCTACTAGTCTAGGTAGACACAAACTAAGACAGAGAAAGTACACTGAGAAAAAAAGAAAAGATCCAAACTGCTACATTCGGAAAGTAGATAGATTAATTCTAGCACCTGTAATGCCTTCTTTATACACGAGAAAGATCTGTGGACATCAGAATTGGTCGCCTCTTGGGACAGAATACATGTGTATTTCTTTGGCTCCTGCAGGGTAGCAAATGATAAATGTGACGAATGTATATACATTAGTATCAAAGTTAGTTGTCTTTATCGATCATGCACTGTAGACAACCCACACTGCGATTTCGTCCTACTGCAGAGAAGGACAGAATGAATGAACAAACGTTAGCAGGCTTAGTGAAAGAGACATCAATTCGGATATATACATGGACACGACCGGTACTGTAATGAAACATTCAGCTACAGGGATATTGTTAATTAAACACGCAGTAGTAGGGATGAGTGCACACATTAAATGTGGGTATGTTAATTACAATAAGCGACAGAAAAGTATGAAAATAAATCATTGAGTGTATTTCAGTATCTTAACAGAAGACGAACACCAACAAAAACCAGGAAGACAAGACACATGTTATAAATTCAATGTTCCAGAGGAAATGCTTACTTGCTGTGCAGTATACGGTGAACTGAAGTCCAGATATGAGGGAGGTTGTCGAGACTGCACCGCCGTAAACATCCAGTATCTCGATGAAGAAGATCCCAAACGACTTCAATACTCCAGCGTATAACACATTGATAACTATGCTAGCTAAAATAGGAAAAGGTACATCACAGATACTACAGTCAACCTGTATAATCTTTTCTACCGAAATTAAGAGTTCTTTTTCTTTTAATAACGGTCACGTCAACAGTTTAAACTTTATCAATTTATTTTATAACAATGTTCGAGGGGTTTTATTGTAGGAGAAACCAGGAGTACCAATGGAACCTACATGGTCGGGCTGGCGACTCCATGCCTTTCCACGGCAATTCCGGGAATCGAACCCTGAACACTTAGGTGAAAGGCGAGTTCGTTACCACCGTGCCAACCGACCATCCTGAATATCACTTCATCATCAGTTTTGATGCAAACATGATATGTACTTCAGGCTCTAACAGAGGCACGGACACAACCAACAAAATGGCGATCACAAGATGTACCCAGATCACTTAAGTCAATGATCACGAAGAACCACCGCTATGTAACATTATAAACACTACAAAAGAGTTTGAAATATACTCATAGAGAATTCAAATTATAACGAAGAGGTACTTTATCTGTCACTCAGATTCAAGAACGTTACAAGAGTTTTGTTTTATTAGAAATACGAGTCATTCATTAAAAAGGTACAAAAATAGTGTTCACTGAAGGCGTTACGATTATATCAAGCGCCGTATCATTTAAATGTCAGGACATGAACACTGCATAATAATGTATTATTAACCGTTACAGACTTTCATAAAGCGTCTATAGCATTGCTACCTTCAAGTATATGTATGCACAATATATTGTATACAATATGTATTCATGGTCACTGTTTGGACTGACTTGGCATATATGAAGCAATTTGACAGGCTATATTTAGTAACCTAGTGCATTGGAATTATTAGCGATCGTACAACAGTCTGGATAATGTGTAAGTACATATGTACGCGTTAAAAACCTGCTTTTTGTCTTGTCAATAGTAATGATAACACAAGTTCTATATAGGATAGTGCAAGGTCCATATTGCGCTAGACTATCACATCTCATTGACAGTGTCAGCAGGACAAGGTCTGAACATTACGTAACACTGATGCATTTTAATGTGTTACGTCAGTAGTATCAATTAAAAAACTATAGAGGTTTTCTTATACCATAAATATCCGAAAAAAACTTATTGATAAAATATCATTTACTAAAATATTTTGAGCTTTGATATTAACAATTGTCGTTTGCAGTCTCGATTTAAAAAAGTTATCAATGTTTTTTCTTATTTATGTTGAATATGTTTTGTTAAAGTAACATAAATGTTTTCATCATATCAATTAGGTTACCACGGCAATGAACAAATAATAAAATTGTTCCATGTCTATTAATAAAAAAGGGCAGTGGTTTATCAAGCCGTTAACACACGTAGAATAATATACTATATTGTATAAGGTAAGGCAATTTATGTACCTACCGGCTAGAACAACCCAAGCCCAACCATGGTCGATTGGGACATCGCCACGTTCATCCACAGTGGGATTCGACTGATCAGCCAAGAAGCGGAACTCCTCCTCTGATTCTAGTGTCTCGGACATGAAGCCTCTCGCAAGGTATGCTCAAACTGTTTAGGACAGATTAACAGTTGTTATAAGTATGTAACTGAGAGAGAATCCAGGTCACGTGGCCAGAATCATAAATATATTAAGATTCAGGTCCCATTAAAATTGAAGTGACGTTTCCTATCAATACTAATCAAAGCGACATCTGCCAATGTTATGTATATCGAGATGATCCTCTGAAGCCTATCGCATCGGTTACATCTTCTTCTTGGTAAATACACTGATTGTTACAATAGAGATTGGTCACGTTGCTTCATAACATTGTTGATATGGACAGGTAATATATTCCACACCTGGTGCATCCAGGATACCAACATTAGATGAGATAGTATCTCAAAATATATAGTAGGTATAAACAAATCGATATAAACGTCCAACAAAAAAATCGCAAGGGAAAATCTCTGCTTTGCATATCAAAAAGAAATTGTTTTTTTTTTTGGTTATTGTTTTTTTATTTTGTTTTTTTATTATTTTATTTGTTGTTGTCCTTTGTTTACCTGCTTTTCCTCATTAACTTGATATATTTAATTCTAGAAACGTCTCTAGGTTTCCTTTAGAAAGATTGCTTTCACATTTCAATGACTCATATTGACGCGTAATGATCTGTCAGTTTAACGGATAATAAAAATAGCAATTGATAACACCATTACGCAATAATTGTTAATAACGAACAAGAGATCTTGAACAGATAATCGCATCCATTAAAACTTTATGTTCTTTGAAAATTCAATGCTTTCTCAGCTTTTCTCTTATTTCGTCTTTTTTTTGCTCTTAATAATATAAAACTTAAAATCTTCTAAAGAAATAGCGATAATCTTTAAATGCCAAATCCAAGATGTCAAATATAAAAGTGTTGTTAATGTAACATCGATATAAATTTATTCATCATATAATTTAAATTACCCTGACAATAGATAAATAAGAAAGACGTTTCCATGTTTTCTATGTATTTCCATGTATGTACTAAAAATTAAAAAAGCACAACTAAGGACCAAAGGGCATCTTCGTTCCATTGTAAAAAATCGAAGATGGCCACCAGTCGGCCATTTTGTTTTTTTGATTAGTCCAAAAACTCAAACAGAAATAACTAGAGACCAAAGGGAATTTGCAAATGAAGTTTCAGAAATATCCAATTCTATTAATGGTGGGCTCGAAATAAAACATTTTTCTTAACGCCTGTCAATGCCTTGAACGTGTTCCCATCATCTATGGCGGGAAGTACTTGACAGCATCCAAACATACCACACAAGACGTTGGTTTATTGAAAGAGTTTAATTTCTCATGAGTATGAAATGATGTGTACCATCACTGATCACACAAACACTGACAAACACAGAATTTAAGATAATGTTTCGTGTAATAATATGTTAACTAAACACGACAGTATTTCCAACATAACACTGAATATCTCGAAATAAATAAAATGCATCAGAAACAAACTTGCCAGCAGTTATACATTAGTGAAAATTAAACAAAAGGGCATTATTATAGAATAGAAGTTCTTATAACACAACCAGTAGAAGATTTGAGTGTGATGTTTCTTTGACTTAACGGTCACCATCATCGGATAAATGAACAGTCTGGAGCGTGCCAACTTAGTTATGCTTATTCGTTTTGAATGGGAGTTAGCTCCCTTATAAAATTTCAACTAGAACTTGCTGCACTGTAGACCAACAAGACTATGAACTTAAATTTCACTTTTATGAATTTATAAAAAAATAATGACAATGTAAATTGACAAATAAAATATAAACTATTAATCTCCACTTATTTCAACTGAAATGGCGCCCTCGTGATGCTTTACAGCAATTCTATCAAATAGTAGCAATAACAAGGACGCTATCAATGATGTTGCTCCCATGAAGTGGAAGGTCGCGTGGAATTCGTTTGTACTGTCTCGGAGATAACCTGGAATAAGATTAATAATACGTTAATATCAGCAAGGAAAACAACGAGAGATACCAGCACAGAGAAATAATCAAGGCAAGTTCTTTATAAACAGTATGGAAATTATCATCTATTATCTAAATGTGTCAAGCATGTTACAAACAGTATGGAAATTATCATCTATGATCTAATTGTGTCAAGCATGTTAGAAATAGTATGGAAATTATCATCTATTATCTGAATGTGTCATGGTAGGTACCAACGATAGGAAAAACATCATCTATTATTCAAATATGTCAATATTAGAACAAGTAATGTGGAAATTATTTCCTATTAATCAAAATGTCAAGATTGTTAAAAGCAGTATGGAAATTATCATCTATTATTCAAAATTGTCAATATTAGTACAAGCAGTGTGGAAAATATCATATATCATTTAAATGTGTCAAGATTGTTACAAGGAGTATGGAAACTATCATCTATTATCAAAATGTGTCAATATTAGTACGAGTAGTGTGGAAATTATCATCCAATACTCAAAAGTTTCAATATTAGTAGAAGTAACGTTTAAATCATCATGTATTATTCAAAAGTGTCAAGAATAGCGAATACAAGTCAATGAAATAGTAATGAATAAAAAAACGTAAAAAGTCGAAAAGGAGTTGCATTGAATACACACATTTAGTGTAGTATACATACACAACACACTCTTAATGAATTTTTAATACCAAATTAACATCACACGTGAAGTACCAACAACACCCTGTTAGAGTAGTATGTTATCACCTCTTATGCATGTTAAAGTATTGTAGCATCAAAAACGTTAAGAATAGAAGAGCATCGCAACAGAAATAGAAAACACAACAATCAGCTGCTTGGTACCTCACATTAGACTCGTCATATAATCTTGCAGTGTAATAAATAACGCCACGCTATCGTTGGTAAATTCGGTAAGTACAGAATGGAAATAAAAAACAAATGATTTACATAATGTATAAGTAACAAAATGGTTTTTATAGTGCGTAACTAACAAAACAACAAAACATGGATTATAACAAGATTTTGTCATTATATTCCCATAACTCATATAATGGCTAGCACTTGTACTGTAAATGATGTAATTTTTGAGGGATTCCAATTTTTACTATTTTCAAGAACGGTATAAAATCGCGGAAAAATAGATCCATTAAAAATTAAGGAAATGCAGTCGAGATAAATACTTCCCTCTTTCATAAGATATTTTGGTAAAGCCTCGAAAATTAGAGCCATTTGAAAATCAATGTTACAGTTAGATTTACTTACCAAGAAAAGGAATCAGTCCACCCACAAAGGATCCTTTTATCAGAATCATTACTGCCACGCTTGTTGGGAACATGTCTTGACCAACGGAAGAAGAGAGGATAGGTGGAAACAATGCAAATATGATACCCGCCGTAAGACCGTAGCCAGCTGAGAAAAGAACAAGAGACCAGAAGGTATGGAACAATGGCGTCAGCTGCATTATTAGACCTGCTATCACTTGCGAAATCATTACTATCTGTTGTCGTTTAATCCGGGGTAGATCTGCAATATAGCCACTTAAGACACGTCCTGAAACAGAGATGTATTTCTGTTAATGATGTCAGTCATCTTATTGTAACACGTGCTCAGCTGAAGGTTATGTAAAAAACCAATAACCTATAGCACGCGCAGAATGGGTCTGCACAGGGACATCTTCAACCTAGTACAACAGTTTGGCTGGTCAGCAGGGTGTTTGCGTAGTACTGATCAGTCAAGTTCGACCAACTACATATATTACCTGTACGTGAACAGATATTCTATAGTCTATAATATATAAATAATTTCTGAGTGGTTTCTCTTAATAGATCTTTGAACTGAAAACAATGCCCACCAGACAATCCAAACACTGAATACAATTAAGGTGAAACGATCAGTTGATTTATCATTATCACATAAGCTGTTTCTTTTCCTGTGTAAGTTTCAATAGCTAACTATTTGGGTAGATTAACTTACCAACAAAGTCACACATACTCTGTATGGATACCAGTGTCGCGATCTTGGAGCTCGATATTCCCCTGTCCTTAGCAAAAGATGGTGAAAAGAGATGACATGTTTCTGATCCAACACTTGCGAAACAATATATTGGAATAAGCAAAAGGAAAAGCTTATTTCTCCATAAAATCGGGCTGCACATTTGCCAAGATTTACATTTATTAAACAAACGTTTAATCAGAGACGAATCATGAACTGATTTTGAAGAATCATTGTCTTTTGACATCTTTCTTACAGTTTCCTGTGATAGATTTGTAAACTCTCCTGTACTTAGATATCCAAAAATGCATGGTTCTAAATACTCTGCATTGCCTTTTGTAAGAATACTATCGATTTGACTATCGCTTCCATTTTTACCGGAAGTGACTACTCCATTGGTTACGTGTCTAGATGAGGAAAGATTTGGAGCCGACGCACTCGCAAGGGTGGTGTCTGGATTATAACCAGACAACAGTGCCGACGATTGGTCCTTGTTTCGACAATCTTTAAATGCACAACTGTTCGTCAACATGTTCTCATGTTTACTATCAATCTTTACATGATTTCCTTCCAGTTTGTTCGTTGATCCCGAGTTTCGTTCTGTGTAAAACTCAAATGGTCGCAGCAAGCAGGCTGGGGGAAGACAATTGATTATAATCCCCGCTGTCAACAACAGGGCACCCTCTAATCTATACTCATCCAAAATATACCGCAATAGAGGAGGCAGGGTGACGCCCCCTAAAGCATAACCAGACATCAAGACACCGTTTGCTAATCCAAGACGCCCTCGAAAGTACTTTCCGATTAAGACGATAGCCGTGGGGTAAACCAGAGCCATGCCTAGTCCTGTAAAAATAAATTGATACATAATGACACAATATTAACAATACAATGCAAAGAAGTTCTGCATATTTTATAGCAGTTCCCTTTTTCATTGAACTAGCTGTACACGTGGTTTATAATCAATGTCTTCTAAGCTAAATTTCTTTCGTTCATATTTTGCCTTAGATTCGTCGATTTCAGGTATGGATAATATTTCTGTAAACATGTCAGTATTATCAATGTTGTTATCCTACAGGAAATGATTCATGATTTCCACCAATTCATAAATATCTTCAGCATGTTTTATTCTATAAGTACATTCTTTAAAAACAATTGTGAATTATAAGTGAAAATCATTTGACATCAATAAATTCAACAGTATATTAACTATAAATGGAGATGAAAAAAGCAACAAAATTTGTATGGCATGAGCCAAAACCGATACCTTTCCAAAAGGCAGTGATAAATTACCTCAGAATTATAAGCTGTTTAGAATTCAGAAATCATGGTAATTCTAGAAAATACTACATCTCGTTGAAAAAGACATGCGACCAATATACTTTCTTTGTAATTTCGGACAAACGCTTTCATGAACTTACTCTCACATGTTTGTTAAAGGAATCATCAATATTGTAAACTGGATTCCACATCATACATCAAATAGTGCCACGGTTCAGAACATGTACATTCTTTTGACACATTATCTGTTATATGAAAATTACGAAAATTATTTGATTATGGAGTTAGTGCATCTCCATGTCCAAATTAGGACTTTTTTTTACCACTTTGAATTATTTCAGTCGCCTGCTAGCATTCAAAGGCCTTAATCATGAATGACGAGTCCTAGAAGAAAGCACAGCTGTGTGATGCAGTTTGGTTCTACTGTATCTAACTCTTAATTTGTAGTAAACGGTGCTATTTACTTGCCTCGTGTACAAACAAAAATGGTTCAAGGGTTCCATATATTTATAAGTTTTATTTCATTTTCATTTCATTCGAACATATTTTACTGACATAAAATGTAATACAGATTGAGTCAATAGGATCGGAGCCCATGGAAGTTCTCTCCGTAAGTGATTGAAATTAAATTTATCAGATATGAAGCGGGTTTAACCAATAAATAATTGAACATCATTTAGTAACATTCTGTTTGTATTTCCGTTACAGTCAGGACATTGTAGAAAGATGTTTGTATCAATATGGTTATAGTATCTATAAATATTAACAGACGTAAACAGAAAGAGTCTATGATTATTATACATAAGACATTCAAGAAAGTAATGGGAAACAGTTTCATATCCAGAAGAGCAGGCACAGGATGGACTATTCGTTAAATGGTCGTTAGATAAATCAAAGTTTTAATTACTACAAGAATTTCTAAGTTAACAAAGAATAATCTTTTGACTGAGAAGTTTCTTTTAACAAGGTCTAAAAGTGGGTAAAAGCATGACAAATTAAGTTCGCGACAGGCTTGAAGAACAATAAGAAAGTTAATATACTTAATAGTGACTTTAGGTTTTCTTTTCCTTTCTCTTATGGCTGTAATCAAGTTGCCTGTGTGCTTATTTCTGACCATCTCCTAAGAATAAAATAGCGTGGAGGTAATAATTCCAGTAACAACCTGTAACTATATTGAACACACAACTGGTATTATATGATTGTCACATCTGAAAATGTGTATATTTTGTAGTTGGGGCTGATTTACATAACATGTGCTTAGGTGTAACAATTATGTCACATACCACTAAGAATACTCTGGGTAAGAATGAGCAGGTCCAGGCTGTGGACCAATGAGCTCAGTCCAAATCCAATAGCCGTTATCAGGATACCAGCCAGCTGACAGCAACGGATACTGGAACGCCGTGTCAATGACGTCATGACTGGAACAGCTGGAAAAACAGTGAAAATTTACTAAAATCAAATGCCATTAACGACGAAAAAGGAAAATTGCTATTAATAACAAAATAAAACGATTAACTTGTCGGCGAATAAAGTTGTTTTTACATGGATACAATGTATATCTCTCTTAATGGTTCGAATATAGATCTCAACCAATTCACAGTCATCAGCCATTAACAGGCCTAAAAATATATATGAGGAAATGACATTAAATTGTCATCTCATACTATTTGTTAAGGGTGTCGTGATGTCGAATCCCGGATTACGACCCCAAAATATTGTAGCAATGTACAACAAGGATTTTAATATTGAAATTCCCGGTATTTTTGTTTGGCTTTTTTTTGCTTTTTTGTTTTCCGGGTTTTTATTTTAAGATTAATGACCATTTTTGACTTTAAGGTAGGTTTTATTACTTTAGGCGCCTAGCGATAGAGATGAGTGTGTAATTTATTGAACCGCTTTATGTTACAAGATATTTGTATCGAAATATGATATTCTCCGGTGAGTTTTTGTATAGTCCTTCAAGAAAACAATGCTTTGATAGGCTCACCGTGCAGATAAACAGTCACGACAGAAAGAATAACGAGATGATACTCTCACTTTCACCGTGGACAATTCTATTTTAGTCAATTAAGGGAAAGTTCTCAGTCAATATTCTAAATATTTCAAAATTTCAATATCTCGATTAAATGCAATTTGAATTTTCTCAATTCAGGAAAGAAAACACCGAACCACTATCTAGGGAATTTAGTTTCACAAACTCGTGAAAGTCAAAGAATTAAACCTGACTTGATGAAGAACAGCTTAACTGTGTTGAGCTTTGTAGTAGAACTTATGGTCTCAATCACCCGTCTCCTTTAGGTATTGTGACTTCGTAAAAAACACAAATGCAACCAAATCTACATACTTGTGACACAGTAGACGGCGAACTGTAGAGATGATATTAATGATGTAGTAGATACATTGCTGCTGTAGACATCCAAGATTTCTACGTAGAATAGTCCAAAACTCTTGAAAATCCCAGCGTATAGCGTGGTGATGAGGGTACTGGCTAAAACACGTGTCACCAATATAATTCGTTATCACTTATTTCAAATTATGAAATAATACCAATCAACAATACAATAAAGTGTTTTGTTGCATCTTTCGTCAACAGACTTGCACCTTAGCCTTTTTATCTTGTAACTTTATTACTTCCATCAGTCTTAACCTAGTTGTCCAATTTTCCTTCACTATCATCTTTTCCGTTACCACATTGAACTGGATTGAGTACAATAAAGTTCGGCTATAAAATGTGATCTATTGAATAATGTTATATTAATTAAATATTCTTTTTGTGCTGAAAATATCAGTACTTCTTTTTGGACAAAACTTTTATCAATTAAAATACACATCTATAGTGTTTATAATGATACGGTTACAAGATAAGTCTAAGATTACATAATTAAATTGCGTCTTTAATACAAAAGAGTTAGATATAGTAGAGTCAACCAAAGAATTAAACTACATCATACAGCTGTTTTGTCCTCTTAGGACTCGTCAGTGATGCATCATACAACAGTTTCGTCCTCCTAGGACTCGTCAGTGATGTTACATTATACAACTGTTTCGTCCTCCTAGGACTCGTCAGTGATGTTACATCATACAACTGTTTCGTCCTTCTAGGACTCGTCAGTGATGTTACATCATACAACCGTTTCGTCCTTCTAAGACTCGGCAGTAGTGTTACATCATACAACTGTTGCGTCCTTCTAGGACTCGGCAGTGGTGTTACATCATACAACTGTTTCGTCCTTCTAGGACTCGGCAGTAGTTTTACATCATACAACTGTTGCGTCCTTCTAGGACTCGTCAGTGATGCTACATCATGCAACTGTTGCGTCCTTCTAGGACTCGTCAGTGATGCTTAGGGCCTAAATTTTTAAGGTAGGAGGCGACTGAAGAAATCCAAAGTGATTGGAAGAAAATGTCAACATCCAGATGGAATGTTGCACTAACTCCATAATTCAATAAATTTCCTAATTCTTATATATTCGATTTTAAAGCAATAATCAAGTACACGTGTGTAATCTGGACTGTGCCAATATTCGAATGAATTAAAATGGGGTATACAGGTAACGGCAAACCAAGGTATCAACGAAATGTATACCAGCAACACCAAAGTGATTTCGTTCGTTTAGTCGATGATACAATCAAAAGCAAAATAGTTAGCTAATTATCAAACGACTTTTGTGATGTATAAGTAGTATTTGTTATGATAAACGATAACCAGAGCCGAGTGAAAAAATTAAATTCCACATATGTAACCGGAACAATATCAAATGTTTGTATTTGACATAAAGTTAACCAGGGCCACATGGAAAGTTTGAATTGGACATTACGTTAACTGGTATCACGTGAAAAAATAATTGGACTAAAATATACGATTTATTTTATAATTCTTCTGAAGTGCGGTCGACCAAAATATCATTTCTTTTATTTAGATCAATATGATATATCTTGGTAACTAGATTTTGTAACTAGACTCTAGTAGACTTGCAATGTTATTGATTTAGAACCTTATGAATCTGTATTCTTGTTCAGTATATACATTGGCAATGCTATACGTTGATATTTGTTAGTATATCGCATACAGATTTTTTAGAGAGGTAAACCCTCACATTCATATAGATTTTTTAGAGAGCAAAACTCGAGCGTCAATACAGATTTGATATAAAATTACATACCAACTAGAATGACCCAAGCCCATCCTCGGTCGACCGGAAGTTCATACAGCATGTTGTCTTTAGCATCGCGTGCTTCAGGTAGTGAGCTCGTGTCAGAATTAGTGTCCGTCATAGTTTAGTATGTTACTGATAGGGAACTGCGGCACATCGTAGGAACAGCTGAAAAGGCGAAAACAAACCAATATTAACAGGTTCTTAACAATGAATATAAATGTTAAACATATTCATAAAGTTTCAATGAAACATTTTTCATCTTATTGTAAACACGCATATAGGAGGTAACAAACAAATTTCTTGATAAGAGAACACTTGTTGTCTCGACCGACTGTGACCTTTACTGGTGGCAAATTGGAGAACTGAACTTTTGAATGACGATAGTGCTATCCAACAGGGGGAATTATGGTTACCTTCAAAACTGTACAAACAGTAATCTAAATGAATTGTAACACTGATCTGCCTGCAATCGTTATAGGTTTGTACCAAAGACGCACAAGTAAATAGCACCATTCCAAACAAACTTAGGTAATGAATTAAACTGCATAATTCAGCTAGAACTAGCCAGTGATGTGAAGGTCCAAAATGTTGAAACCTGGGAGACTACCAAGGAAACATTAAAATGTCTACATCCAGATGAGGAAGAGCACTTGTTCCAAAATCAGACAACGGCCTATGAAAATAACATACGCTCAAGACAACAAGCATGTAATGTTTTAAAGTGTCACGACTAAAGTAACTTTGTAGTATACTTGCCAATGACGTAAACAAACCTTATCAGATTACAATAAGGTGAAGGTCAACTTAAATATATATCTCTGTTATCAGTGTCCACAGTTTATGTTTTGTACATTGCTGTCAAATTATTGATTGATGGAAGTTTACTGTTTTTGAGCTACCGGAATTTTATCACAAAGTCACTAATGATTCAGGCACCGCAAGCAGAAAAACATGAATAATTAAGGAAACATTTACATAAACTGTGTTTGAGGTGAGAGTTTGGTCCCGTGAGATTTGTCCCTAGGCCGAGACATACTGTCATTAAATCGGTACTTGGTGCTTGACGTTGAGTACTGTAGAGAGAGCACAAGGGATCTGGAACTGTAGAATGACCTCTTTCCTGGCTCTATTTAAGCGGGCAGTTTCTGTAATAACCTGAATATATTGACTGGAGGGAAAACATAAACCAATCAACGCTGATTTTAGTCATTTTAATCCAGATTTAAAATCATTTTTTGAACAACTGGTATTAGTTGGCGGAAGAGGGGTGATCAATCACATAAACAATTTCGTCTGTCATTGATATGAAATGTTGACACCATGTGCTACAGGATGTTCAAAGATTGCGACTGGAAGTAGAGCAAAAAGATCAGAATGTAATATACCAATTATAACGGTGGAACTTCGTCAATATTTTATCTGTAATGATGATGCAATGAAAAAAAAAAGATAATAAAACGGATTCAAATCAGAAAACATAAGTGCATGCAAAACTATACAATTAAAGGTGGTGTGACATAAAAACATGATGAATACTTGATCGATCCCCTTAAAATTTCATTAGAAATGAAGGTAATTCCCATTGACATTATATATCTCCTATGTCTTCAACAATATTATCATGTTGAGTTGCAAGGATAAATATATACCCTGCACCAAAAGAATTATTTCAAAATGGAATCTGGGTTCTTCTTATCCCAATATTATTGTCGAAGCTTTTCGTCTTAACATCCTTTTTCTTGTTTATTCCTTAGAAAATAAGGTTATTTGAGACAATAATACAGGCAATATGAAAACGAAGCACGTGTACATAGCGACTCTAAGGCTCTTTCAAAAGAATATACATACATGTATAGTGTTATCAATGTAAAATTTATCATGTCAAAAAATTTTTAAAAAAACCAAGATATTTCGTCAGGATCTGCTTTCGTGGACTTTCAAACCTTACTCTGTGGTTGGCACTGGAGTTGAATTACATTAACACTAAATATATCAATTATATCTCTTTATCATTTCGTCGACATGTAAATTCTTAGATCAACAACACCAACACAGTCCATTGGAAGTAAAAGCTGATTGGTCTGGGAGAGGCTTAAAGCACGTCACACAATAACATTGTCGTGCAATTAGATTACAACTGTCAATTAAATATAGAGTTGTAAAAACCACTTATGTACAGTCTAGTGCTCACGTTAAATACGGTAAGTGTTTTAAACATGTTTATCTACATAAACATACTACATACATATTGCAATACTAATATTTAAATATCCACCATCGGCTTTATTATATATACTTTTCATATATTGCTTAGAACATTAGTAATATTCAGGATAGTCTTTCCCTCATACATATTTACTGAAAAATAAATGCTTAGAGCAATGTTCTTTTGAAGGAAATGCTTTACAGAAATATTTTGAATGTTTTCAGAGATAACTATCAAGTTTGGTTTATCGTGTCATTAAAAAACTAAACTGATATCCTATAACCCATCGCATGCTAGTCTCCGGCTAAATATGATCATGGTTTTTTGCGAGGATGTAAATCAAGCAAAAAGATGCAGTCACTTTAAGTCATAGAAATACCTATTAAATATAGAAATTTGTTTATCTACTGCCCCCCATTGTCACACCTCTTATCAGTACTTATTCCTATTTGCTTATCTGTACAAAGTACTGTGCACTTTGATCTCTGTGTCAATGGCCCCTTGAGCACGTGTTCTAATCACTTTTTTGTAGGTTGAAATCTAATCTTCATTTCGTTATAAAGGTCAGATACATTGATTTAAATACACCAACGAATGACACCATTTCAACATAGTAGATAATATATATGTAATATATTTCAATAAATGAATGAACGTGTGCCAAAATAAAATGTCAACTCTTCTAATTATAAGCACTGCTATCTATTATTTTTGCCTGACTTTCAATCCCCCCCCACAAAAAAAAGGGAAAATTAAATAAAAATAAATATGACTCTCTTTGTTTCTTGGTTTCTGCTTATCAGCGTTTTTCTGTATAATCCGTTTTATTCGTGAAAACTTTTAACCCGTGCTAAATACACAAGGAGTCACAACTGAATACTAGAACTTCTGTGCTTTTTATTCTAATTCTAATGTTAAACTTTTCTGTTGCATATGTATAGGTGTTGTTTTCCCTTTATTTTGTGACACTTTACATAAATTAACTGTAATATATGTATCTTGTAAATCTGCCGAATGTTTTGGATAATGAATAAATATAAACCATAGACGTCCTGTTGTGACCTTTCCATTATATAAGTTGACTCATTTCACTATCGAATAGGCATTCTACTGCATGTCCGCTAAAAAAAAATCTTTGAAATTAAACAAGCATTGCTAACAGTGTCAGTCTCTAAAGTCATCTTTAGTAGTGGTTTGTGTTAGACGCAGAACAGCTGATTAAACAAACTTAGAAATGGTAACCGTGATAATTTAGTTATAATTTCTTGTTATATCCTGGTGAATCCTGCTGTAATTGTTTCCCGATTGAGATTTCCATAGTACTTTACAATGGTCCACCAGCATGTGTCAGCGCATTAATGTAATGGTCTCTAACTTCAGGACGTACGGGACTGTGTCAACATATGAATTTTAAGCACCTGAAAATGGGTGACAAAGCGACAAACTGTAACAGGAGCCCATTAAAAAAAAATAACATGAAACGTGTACATGTGTAAGCATTTTTTTTTTTTTTACAAAAACCACAGATTAGATCCTCAACATGTACTTTTGTTAGTACTTACAAGGACATTAAGTAAGGAAATCAAAACATAGGAGGGAATGAAAGTTTCAAACTCCCCATTTTCAATGAATTTCGTATATTGTAGTTTGGGATCATTTTAAACGCAATTATTCGGAATTTTGACGTTTTGAACAATGTAAAGAGACTTTAGTGAACCAGAAGAGATTGGGTATATACATAATTATAACTGTTACAAATCACATTCAATGAATGGGAATGGGAGAATGCCACAGAAAACTGTGTTTTGAGTGAACGATGAGGATGACGGAAGTGATATATATCATATCCAAGATATGTACATAAATAGACTGCCCATCGTTTTCACGGCTCAAAGGGATATCGCGGAAATAAAAAGAAAATGAAATTTAAAAAAATCAATTGACAAGTGCCAGTTATACATACAGTGACCTTGTTCTGTCGTTACCCAATGTAACACGTAGTGTAGCTATTTCTATGTCCACTTGAAGTAATCAGTTGTTAGGTTAATGTTGACTTTTAATGGCTAAACGTAATAAATCAAATTATGTACAAACTATGCAGATAATACAATGATAAAAAGGAAGTAATGTAAGGCCACCAGAGTATTAAAGATGTTAATTTTCCTTAATGAAGTCATTTAATTGAGGAGTTGCTACGCTCTCCTACTAGCAAATCAGACTCGAAATAAAAATAAAATAAAAAAAAAAAAAAACACACACACACACACAAGCAAAACGAAAACTAACGTATATTTCATCTGTTGATTAAATCGAAAGTATTAAGACACATCACCAGTAACTGAATTGAAATATGAAATGGCGACAGCATAAATACCGACAGAAAGATGTATATCGATTTCACATATACAGTGGTGAATATATTATATATATATATTTATTACCAGAGAATGCATATCAGATCATGTCAATCCCAAACGTAGTACAGATCAGCGACCGCTTCATTCGTACACATAACATATATAATAACGAAAGCTTGTCAGTTTATGTTGAACTGTCGTATAGAATTATTTGAATAATTTCAAATATACCCCCGATATTCTTTATACTTCCTGTTGTAATATCTAAAACACACATAAACCTCCATATCGTTGGTAAACATTGTGTTATTGAGACAGAAAGTGTGTGTAAAGAGATACCATCTGATCTTAAACACATGTATTGATTCCACCTACGAAACGCGCACCAACACACAATACCCACCGATGTAGCACACAGGATTACACTGCAGCCTCCTCATCGTCAAAGACGCAATGGCGATATGGTCAGCCTGCAAATACAACTCGACTGTTTGCTTGTAGATTTCCCCAGAGCAGATCCTAGGTGCGAAATCTCCTGTGTATCTGGTGTATTATATAACACAACAGGTTTTATCAGAATTAGTTTTGTTGTTAAATCGCCAACGTATGACACAAAGAATAACATCCCTAATTATGCATTAGTGGGGCAGCGTGTGTTTAATATTCATTAGATGCTTCACTACAGCGTCCTTGTAGAAGACTGACAAGGTGGGACAATATCAGCTCCTATATTTCATTGGAGAGCCACATGGTAAAGGATGCACCACATAAAATACAGACAAAACTACCATCACATCACAAACATAACATTTTAACTCCTATATATGTGTGTGTGTGTGTGTGGGTTTTTTTTTTTTTTTTTAAATATACTTCGCATACAATTTGCATGTCAAACACTAGTAAAGTGTGAGTGAACCATTTGGCTAAGTATATATACCGGCATACCATGTACATGTCTCTTAGGGGAAAATAAAGCTTTAATTCTTTAATTATGTAGTGCAATTGTTAAAAATGGAACTATCTGATGCATATTCATATGAATTGAATTATGCCTATTCATGTGTATTGGAGTATGCATTTTCATATCAGTCAGTTATACATTCTCAAATGAATTGAATTTTGCATATTCATATGTATTTTACTATGAATATTCATATGTATTGAATAACTCATAAGCATATGTATTTCATTGTAAAGTTCACATTATTGAATTATGCATAATCGTACGTATTGGATTATGAATATTCATATGTATTGGATTATGCATATGCATATGTATTGGATTATACATATTTATATCTATTTGATTATGCATATTCATATCTATTGGATTATGTATATTCATATTATTGGATTATGCATATTCATATCTATTGGATTATGTATATTCATATTATTGGATTAGCTCTATCACAGATAGTTAAAAAATATTCAATAAGATTAAAACATGCAACAAAAAGAGTTCTCGATAACTTTATAGACTACCGACAAATATTCACCAACAGCTGTCTAATATTGATATCATATTTATCACAACACTATAACAATGGTTTAACATGAATAGAGTAAATGCAAGTATTCTACACTACAAGCTGTGGTGTGTCATCCTTTCTTCTTTTGATCTGAGTGTGTGAAGGGCAACAGCTATAACTTTCCTTTACATTATATTGCAAATAAAACACAGAACATTATATTCAAATGACATGATTTTACATATAAGCTGCAAGACTGATTATAAAACAGAAGAATTGGAATATAAAATACAGTTTAAATTACGGAAAATGAAATCATTATGCTTATCTCGATACAAAGCTATCCCTGTAGATTTTGTTGTAGGATGAGGTCGAGATAAGCGACTCGTGTAGAAAGTCTGTCATGACCTTGATTTCCTTGTTTTCTTGAATTCATCAAGGCAAAATCGATCACAAAGACCTTGCAAAGTTGTTTAGTTTCACTTTCACTTTCAGATATATTGATGACATGTTTGAAATCTATTGACTATGTCCATGGTATATACATTGTACCCACCAGATCTGGAAAGCGAAGACACGACAGACTCTTCGACATCAGCCGCTTGTCTCGATCTCTTCTTACAGAAAATAATCATCGTCAACTTTCCATCAAGCTGTATAAGCGTGTTGATTTCAATTTGCCTTTTTGGTAATATTCCATTTCTCGATAGCGACAGTCTCTTGCACCCAAATCTATGTTTACATGTCGCAGTTGATTCGATATGCATGGGCCTATTCCCATTGTCAACCGAAGGACAAATTCATGGCATAAAGTTTAATAGATGCAGGTTGATGAAAACTATGGGGAGTTAAACGGTTGTCATAGTGACCCCATTAGAGAACGAGATATTACTTGCTTGGACTGACCAATGTTTACATGGCGGGTGTCGTCGATGAAGCAGAAAACGCTCACTCACCAAGAACACCTGGTCTTGTTTTCCTCAAACTTGTTCAGGAATTACAGTGTAAATCTTTCTTTTGTTCAAATTTTGCCTTAATTTTATTGAAGTTTAGTTTGAATTTTGAGTTTACTGACATGTTGGTATTTTCTTGTTGTTGTTTGTTATTTTTTTTTTATTTGTTTTTGTGACATACTACGTCAAAATGTCAAAGCATAAATCAGTTCAGGGCACAGCATTTATCTAACAGTTGTTTTGAAACTATATCACATATACTAAAACCTCGCTATTTCTTTCATAGCTAGGTCCATTTAATTCCAAAGTCTGGTGGACTTGTTGTTAGGGAACAACAGAACATTTTGGAAAACAAAATTTCAGTAACAAATTATCCCAATGATACCTCGTTGTACCTGCTAACTCTTCTTAACGGGACTTTCGAGTCTGAGTTGCTGAGCCAAAACATCATCTAGTAACATAGTTTTGTAATCTTGCTTATGACAAATTGAACTGAATTCAAGAGAATAAATGGAAATGAATTTGGGATTCCAACTTCTGCCCAGAAATTCACTTACCTCTCTCATCATTGATCTTTATAGTAGGTCGAAACGGATCATTTTTAACAGATAATGTCTCTGATTTGTGTATTAATAAGATCTAAGCTAGTATCAATCTATCAAAGAACCACTGGCTGTCTGTGATCCCTGTATTAATGAGAACAATACAAGTATCGATTTGTTTATCTATGAACCACTGGTTGTCTGTGACCTCTGTATCAATGAGAACGACACACGTATCAATCTGTTTATCTATGAACTGCTGGTTGCCTGTGATCCCTGTATTAATGAGAACGACACAAGTATCGATCTGTTTATCAAGGAACTGCTGGTTGTCTGTGATCCCTGTAGTAATGAGAACTACAATATCAATGAACCACTCTCTGTCTGCCAATAATTGTAGAATATTATAATTACATGAATCTTGATAATGCTTAATGCATTCAGTATTTTTTTCCTGCCAAGTCTTCCTGTGATACTGATCATGAAATGTGTCAAGAAGTTTGTATTTATTAGAGGAACATTGAATTCACTTTGAAAAGTTTCTGAAAGCTTTTTTACAAAAACATATGAATTTATTTCATGATTGACAAAATAAATGCTGATGCGATAATATGCATGATTAGATGTGTTGAATACAGAATGTCAGTCAAACACACTGGAGCCAAATTTGTGGTACAGGACAGCTACGTGTCGTTTGAATGGATCCACAACAAAATAGGAAAAAGTCTGCTCATGAGGTTTGTCTGCAGGGTAGTACATGTGGTCATCATCCTAAAAAACCCAAAGACCTACATATGTAAATAGACATTGATGTATTTGATACTTTAATAGTAATTTGTTTGAGAACAACTCTGACAAAATTCAACAAGATCATCTTGACAGCTCTAATGTCTCTGTGTTTCATACATTCTCATTGGTATATAACAAGACATTTTTTGCATTTAAATTGAACATGATACAACATGTCCTTTTTTTCATCACACTATCAATATCTCTTCCAGAAAGATACTGAAACAAAATAGCGTAATGTGATGAATAACTAACTCACCGAGGCCGTCACTTTGAACACACTTGATATGATGTTTAGTTCTTTGGTTTCTGAATTTTTCTGAACACTGAAAGAAAAAGTCATGATTTTTTATAAATAAAACCTAATTTCGTATTTCACAATATTTCATTTCTCTTTTAAAAACAAGCCAAAATATTAGAATGTCACTTCCTTATAAAATAAGTAAACATCTGAAGGTAACACATCCTAAAGTCTGTTTGCAGTTAAATATATTAAACCAAACTTTATTTTAAAACTAACATTGACATAAATATCTGTGCAAACATTTTTTTTCCAAAGTTTTTGTATTTAAGTTTAAACTGTTTTCACCCAGAACCATAAACTATCCGACAAAAAAATCAGATATCTTTTTTTCTGTCCCCAAATTTCCCAAAAAATCCATTGGCTTTTGTGATAGATCTACATAACATAGACAACTTACTGTTAGGTAAGCATCCTTGACCTTTTAATTAACAATCTCATTCAATTCTTATCAATTTTTCATCATCATTTGTCACAAAAAAACAAATTAAATCAGTCAAATATTTAAAGTTTGTCGTTGACCACTGATCTGACAACCTTAAATGAAGGTCAGGGAATTTCTTATTTAATTTTTATCAACTTCACTTCTTACCTTTATACTCAGTGATATTTTTACCAATCAGGAGACAGAATTTTTTATGACAGGTTTAATTTGGTTTTATTATGCTGAAGGTTCTATAAACATGTCTTTATGGTGGAATTTTTACAGAAAGACATATTTCAGTAATTAGATAATTTATTAATAATTAAACATATAATGTGACATAAGTTCAGATTTCTACCTGATGAGATCCTTATACACTTGTTTCGTTAACTCTAGGTAGGGGTCAATAATGTCTTCATATTGGCAGACTTTCCCTCCCAGACAGATGTGTTTGAACAGTCGGAACAGAAACTCCTCTCGCTCGCTATCACTGTATAAACAGTAGTTGTCAGAGTCGTCTATCAGCAGTAGCTACAACAGAAAACCAAAACATAAATTATACACCACAGCATCTACAGGGCAACCTGTCTCAAATTGACCCTGACTCTTCACAAGGCAAAAGAGCAACAAATATTTTCTATGTAAATTACTTGAAAAATAAGATATTTTGGTGATTTTTTGTGGATATATATAACTCAATATCTCTATGTATACTAACTGTAAAAGTTTATAGACATACAAATTCATGGACTAAAGCAGGGCTCTCGATCTGCCAGATTTGGGGCCGAATTCCCAACGCAAAATAGTATCTTTTTTTCCCAATTTAGGCCCCAAGTTTTCCGAATTGTAAGGAAAACACCATTATTTTTCCCAATTCTAAGAGCCCCAGTCCCAGAATGGGGTGTGAGATCCCTGGACTAAAAGTAACTATAAAATCAATAAATCTCCCAGAGAAATTTATATAAACACTGACAGTGTGATTTACACTTTACAACATGTCTCTTTTTACTTATATGATCCATATGGATATACACTTGTACAATATACAATATATATATAAGAACTCTTTTTTTAGACAAAAATAGAAATACAAAGTAGAGTTTAATGTAAGTACCTTCCTGAGTTCATCTGAAATAGTGAAGTCATCATAGAACTCGTCAAAGCATTTCCTTATGGCACCATTTTCTCTTACAATGTCCTTGTCAGTGAGTCTGTCAAACAGCGTCATAGACAACACAGTACAAGGAACAGGTTCAGCTGTCACACTGGTCGCAGACACACCTGTAAAACATCAGATCAAGTATAAACTTTCTGTGTAACATAGAAAACAGGTGTAAAAGGAGAAAGAACGCCACAACAACCTCCTGGCCACTGGTAATCAGGACATTCCATCTCTATAGACACCTGCCCAACATAAACAACCGCCTGACTACAGATAATCAGGGCTCTATTAACACCTGCCGAATATAACTACCTTCAGGGCACATATAATCAGGACCTTCCAATCTCTACAGACACCAGCCTAATATATACCACATTCTGGTCATACTCAAGACTTTCAACTTCCCCAAACAAGCTTGTGTGTTGATCGGATAGAAATATCTAGTATTCAAAACATTTAGAAACAAATGGTATATACATATGGATCTGAAATTTCAATAGACTCTTTACATTTATCAATTTCATCAATTAAAAAAAAAAGAAATGAATTCACCTTTTCCAAGCTGTCAAAAGCATCATACCACACATCTATTAGACATATCAACCCATACTCAAGGGTCAACGTTTATATTTGGGGGTCAAAAAAAATCTCTCGGGGATCATATCAAGGTCTCAAAGTATAAAGCCATATTACAGCTTAAGTTTCTACTTCATCACAACACACAATCTTCAAAAAGACCATCATGTATACTGTGTGTTAATATAAAAATGATACAGCAGTATGTATTAAGAACCCCATACTCACCAACTGGTGACCAGGTGCAGCTCTCTGATACAGTCTGCAGAGATGACACCACATTTGGGTCCTTGAGAAAATCCTAAAAACAGATCACATATATTTATAATATTTAGTAGGAGTAGCCTCCCTTGGTTAAGAAATATCATTTATAAAATTGTACAATGTGAAATTTTGCAACAACTGAAAAATATAGACATTTAGGTTTAATCTTGTGTAAAACAAATTAGATGATACTTATTGTAAAGTCAGTGATGTATTTTTTGGCACATATCAACTAAATATAAGCATTCAAATTAAAAATTGTTACAATCGTACATGTATTGAGAAATTAACCCAATATGTAGTACTTATGTATGAAGAAAATTTAGCATCATTTATTAATTACTATTGTTGATCTGGAAAGAAGCAAAAAAGTGGTTTTAACATGGGAGAATAGAACACATGATCGAGAAGAGCTACAAATATTGCCAGGGGCGTAGCTTCAATAGAAAAAAAAAGCCCTCTTACACATAAAAAAATCTGTGCATAGAGTATGTCGGACAAAATTACAAAACTAAGGTTGAAAATAGATATCAGGGTTGAAGTTTGTTGTTAAATAAATAAAAAAAAACTGTCTCAGAAAACGATTCAAAACATCTTTGAAATCATGAAATTCAGATCCCTCGCCTGGGCTTACACATTTCTGCTGGACTAGCTACACCCCTGCATATTGCCATTTCAGGCGTGAATGCTAATTACTCTGAATGCAGATAAGCATACCACAGTCTGTATCACAATGGTTGACTCAAATTACACTATCATCAAAAAGACATGAATCTGGAAATTAACACGCATAATAGTGAGGTGTTTGTAACATTAAGATGGTTGTTAGAATCATAAGATTGAACCCAAAATAATGTCCAATTCAGCTCAATCAATTGAAATGAACGGAGAAAAACTTCTTTATTCTGAATATTGAAAGTATGAAAATTAGCAAAATATAAAACCTACTATGGTGTTCTTCGAAATATATTTTTTAATCTCCACAAAATTGTCTCAACCACCCTCAATTTATATATGTGTTGTAGTCTGAATTATTTTGACATGATATAAACATAATAATCTGGACGCTAACTTTTGAGAACTTAGCTAAAAATGTTGTATTTTCCTCATCTGTTATTTGGCGAGAGAAATGGGACCGGTAGTGCTGTACAAGAAACAAATTATACTCACAGCAACAAAATCATCTTTCTGATATGCTTGAAACGGTTGGTCAAATGAATACATCTGACATTTTAGTCTCCCGTGCATTGACCTGCAATTTAGAAATGGTTCAGTGATCATGTTTCTAGAATATTCTCTAGGTTTCATTAGTTGGAGAGTGTGCTAAACAGTGAAAACTTCGATTTTAAAAGAGAGAGGGCAATCAGACACACCGATAGACGTAATTTTTTAATAAAAGCTACAGAAATGATCATACATTGTAAAATAAGTATACTTTTTAAACAACCATCGTTGGAACTTATGGGCAGAACGCGTCTATGGCAACGACACCTTATTATGTACCTGTATTTGGATATTTCAAAAGTAAATACTAGAACATTACTATTTGCAATACATCTATCTTCTTCTTTACCATTTCATAAAAAGTTCTTTGTTATCTTTCCCCTCAATCGATTCAAATTTCTTTCCTTTTAGCTCCTGGAATGTAAATTTTGCCCCTTTCCCTTCCATCTTGGATCTTGGTTAAACACGTGTTTAATTTATGAGTCTCAGTAGCGTAGACGCTTTAATCATAAATGCGCGAGATCACTATTAAAAACAACAGCAAAAGACAAGTTAGAATATGTTGCGTTTTTAGTATTTGTACACACGACAAAGGAAGCAAATGACATATTTCAATATAGAAAAGCAGAGTCAACTGCTTAATACAATTTGTTTAAACTCGGCGGTGACCGAGGAGCTTGCTTATTACAGTTGCCTCCCTTTAATCGAAGTTTGGCGTATTCAGAGACTCCTGAACAAAGAAGGTCTCTGGTGTCCAGTGATCATTTCTAGGTATTTTTTGTTTACTAAATTTCACACGATCACTTACAATTTATTTCCGTTATATTCAAATAATGAAGTTGACAACAATTGAAGAAAAAACATTTCGGAGTCAATTGCAATTTTATTCCAATTATTGTAAATGTACAAGAATAACAAAATCATAATATAGGGAAAAACTTTGGATAATTGCATTGCTAGTTTAGATGATAACGCATATTTCTCTGACGACCGAAAATTAAGACTAAAATAAAATAATAAATATCAGCCAAATACAGCATGTCACCACTTATGCATACTAAAATAAAACTGTTATATAAAATATATGCTGTAAAAAGAAATCAAAACTAAAAGTCAATGATGTAGAATTTGAACAACGGTATCATATAAGTAATTAGTAATCAGCAATAATATATCCATGGTGGTCATTCGAATCTATTCACGATACCAGAAAGCAAAAGAAGTATACCTTACTGTCATGAATAAATGAGATATGCTATTTCTCTTAATGTGATTGTTTTGTATGGAACATGAACCACTTAATTCTCGGTCATCTAGACGCTTTACCCAGAACGCACACTAGTACTATACACAACAGCCTTCCTTTTTTTTTTAAATATATATATATTATATATAAAAGCTGAACAAGACTGACTAGTATTACTTTTAACAGGAAATCAAGTATTAGTAATAAACTTGTTCTCAAATAAACCTCGAGCATTTTTGTTTCTTTTCTTAGATTATATTAATGCAAGAAATAACTTAAGTCCATGAAAATAAATTTCTTTCTCTGATATACCTTATCACAGAAATTCAGAAACATTTCTTAACATATGAACCCAGTCCTTTAAAAAAACAACTCCTCATTTAACTTTCAACTTTAAACTCAAACTTTAGAACAAAAGTCTTTAAAGCGACTAGGTGTCTTTACCTCTCTTCCACAACGGTGACCAAAGGTGGTTCCTTGGGTTGTGGTGGAGGTGGTGGTAGTGCTGACACCGGTTCTGGTACCACATGTGGTTCCACTTTCTGTGAAACTAATGGCGGATCCGAAGGCATATCCAGAAGATCTAGTAACTGCACAGAGAGTTTGGGCTCAAAATTTGCACGTGTCCGTTTGTTATGACGACGGTTACGACGATAACGACGACCATTTGTAGCTTTTACGACATATGACCTCGGACTAGATTGTTTGTTTTGAATTTCACCCGGAATCCACAGATTCCCATTTTGAATTAGTATTTTTTCTCCCTCACGCTTGATTTCCTTTTTATTTGTGGAGGCTTGCTCCAACAACGGCGTAGTGGTTGGTAAGTCAGATTTTACCCTATAGGCGTGTTTCTGTAATCGAGCAGTGCACGAAATGGAGCTTTAGCCTTGCGGATCAAGTTTTTTACTGTCTGGACGGTCCGTTCCGCTTGACCATTTGACTGCGGAAAACGAGGACTGGACGTTACATGCTCAATTCCATACTCATGACTGAATCGTTTGAACTCCTCCGTTGTCCGTGAAGACACGGTCAGGTATTCCATACCGTGACATTTGACCTTTCAGATAGGAAATAGTGTTACTACTACCTAAATGGTTCAATTTGGCTGACTCTGGCCTCTTAGAATAACTGTCAATTGATACAAGGTAATAGTTTCCTTTGAACTCGAATAGATCAGCTGATATTACCGACCACGGTCTGTCCGGGAGCTCCATTTCTACGAGCGGTGCTTTCGGATTCCCTCGTGGGATTTCCGCACACACAGTACATCTCTTGGTAGTGTTCTGAATATCAGTTGCCATACCAGGCCAATGTTGGATATCACGGGCCAAGGATTTCGATTTCATGATCCCTAGATGAGATTTGTGTACAATTTTCAGCATTTCTGGACGCATAGATTTCAGTATGATCAGTTTATGGTTCTTGTACAACAAACCCTCTACACACGATATTTCGTCCCTGAAATACCAATACGGAAGAATTTCTGACAATAGCTCGGACTTAGTGTCTGGCTAGCCCTCTGTCACTACATCCTGGAGTGTTTGGAGCTCTCTGTCCTCTGATGTCTCTTCCTGTAGTCTACGATACATTTCTGGAGAAACGGGAAGGTATGACGTCAATAACGAATTGTCCGTCAGTTCGGGAACGATGTCGTCAGTACTTTCTGGTAAGTATGCTCGGCTTAGAGTGTCCGCTAAGAGCATTTCTTTTCCAGGCTTCAAATCGTACTTCAGCAGAGTCAACAACATTCTCTTGAGTCGAGGGGGAGCCAACATCAACGGTTTTCGGAATATTGACTGTAGTGGTTTGTGATCACTCTCCACGGTAACTTGGCGACCATACACAAATTGGTGAAATCTGGAACAACCAAACGCGATAATTAATACCTCTTTTTCAATATGGACATAATTTTGTTGCGCGGGAGTCATCGCCCTGGACGCGTAAGCTACTGACTGTCCATCTTGTGTAATCACTGCTCCCAGACCTTCCGAACTCGCGTCAACTGTTAGCGTAAGTTCTTTAGCTGGATCGTAGTAACGCAACACTGGCGCTTTAGAGACTAGTTGCTTGAATCGCTGGAAACTATTCTCTTGCAACTGTTCCCAGTACCATTCGGTAGTTTTCTGTAATAGCTCTCGAAGCGGAGCGCTTACTTCAGACAGATTTGCCACGAACTTACCCAAATACTGGACGAAACCTAAGAAGGTTTGCAGTTCCTTATTACATGTAGGTAATTCCATATCTTGCACAGCACGAACCTTTTCCTCGTCTGGCTGGACGCCTTTGTCAGAGAGTGCATGACCGACGTGTGTCACAAGATTCTGTCGAAACCTACACTTTTCAGGGCTAAGCCGGAGATTATAATCTCACACACGATCCATGACTTTTACGAGTCTAGCTTCATGTTTCTTAAGATCAGTGCCCCAAATGAATAGGTCATCAATAATTGACTCGCAGCCTTCGAGACCAGATATCCTTTCTGATACTGGACGTTGGTACACTTCAGGCGCACTCTTAATGCCAAAGGGCAGTCTAGTGAAACTATACCTGGCAAACGGCGAATTGAAAGTACAGAGCTTGGTACTCTCTTGGTCCAAGCGTAACTGCCAAAACCCGAATGTGGCATCAAGTTTCGAAAAAATCTTGGCATCGGTAAGTTCTGCTAGAACATCTTACAATCGTCTTCATAGGGAAGTGCTCTCGTTGAATCTCAACATTCAAGTCACGTGGATCTATGCACAAACGGACTTTTCCATTTGACTTAGCAATAGAGACCATACTGTTTACCCATGGTGTCGGTTCAGTCTGTTTAATAACGATGCCTTCCGACTCCATACAGTCTAATTCTGCCTTGACTTTCGCCTTGAGGGCTAAAGATACCTTCCTGGGGGGATGGACTACTGGCTTGACACTCTGATCAACCTTTATTTTATGCTGACCTGGTATACACCCGATACATTTAAATACCAGTCCATACTCATTCATAATGTCATCAGTATGTTCTCACACTTAGTTTCTGGTGTAGAAACAACACTGTAGATTCTCTCAACTAAACCCATTTCTTTACAGGCTTTCGCTCCAAGAATCGGCTGAACATTACCATCAACGACATGAAATACTTGGTCATACATTTGACCTTTGTGTTCACACTTTAACGTTACAACCCTTCTAGGCATAATCTTGTGTCCTGAGAAAGAAAGCAGAGGAACGCTGTTAGCGTTCATGTTTAACGACCTATTTACAGCCTTCACATTCTTGTAACTCAACGTTACACACAGCTCCAGTACCTAACTGAAAGTTTATCTCGCGACATCTACAGTCTGTGTCCATTCTGTCAGAGTGTTGACTTCACAATCTATCGACCCCACATAGAGTTCATCATCACTGGAATCTTCAGATTTCTGTAGCATGTTTACCTTTTTCTTTTTCGACCTGCATTTCTTTGCGAAGTGATCTTTAAGATGACATTTCTTTCACGTTTGACCTAGTGCTGGGCATGTCTTGTGTTTCTTGCTATACCCACATCTTGTACACTCATCATCGTCAATTGTCTTTTTTTTCTACTGTCTTCTTAAATGGTTTCTTCTTACCCGATGTGCTCTGTCTGTGATTCCCAACCATGTTAACACTTTGACTTTCTTCCAAGTCTTACTTTTCCATGTGTTTAGCTTGTGCGTGATTAATCTCATAAGTTCTTGCCACTGCCAAAGCTTTTGCCAATGTCAAATCTGAGCCAATGTTTATTAGCTTTTCCCTTATTTTAGCGTTTTTAATACCAGATACGATTCTGTAGCGCGCCATTTCATCACCGCTTGTTTAGTTACAGTCTTTGACTAACACTTGTAACTCTGTAGCAAACTGTTCAAATGTCTCTCCGTCAGCCTGTTGCTTGCTGCGAAATTTGTAGCGATTGTAAATAACATTGGACCTCGGCTTCACATTGGCTTTAAAGCGATCATAATAGGTTTTCAGGAGTTTACCTTCATCTTCTGTTAAGGTCCAAGTCGAAATAATATTTCTTCCTTTCTTCCCTATCCACAGCATGAAGTACGCACACTTCCCGGTATCCTTTTTTCCTTCTAGGGGCCCGGAAAACATGAATTCCAAATGTTGGCGGAAACTTTTCCATGCCGACACAAGATCGGATTTATCCAAATCCATATGAGGCGTGTGGCCTGCTAACACATCCATACTGCTTCGTTAGTGATCTAAATGTCTGTTTTACGGACTGCCACTGTCGGATGCACGTGGATTACGGCCAAGTTCTCAAAATTATGACACCATGTTTTGTATGGAACATGAACACCTTTATTCTCGATCATCCAGATGCTTTACACAGAACGCACAGAACAAGCATTTCACTAGTACTATACATAAAAGAGATGTGAGTTACGGATATTACGAAAGTACTGACAATGACTTTCTAATATCAACAGTGTGCACGTGTTATACGTGTTAACATTTACAAACATATACACATATAGTTAACTTAAGACCTCGAGCCATCTTAATTGATTAATTGAGACGGCTTGAGATCTTATGAATGACATCAGAGAATATTCTTTTGGTCTGTTTCAGTTCGAAGAATACCAATTTTCCTGAACACTCGGCATTCTCGATCACATCACATTTCATTATGTGTCACAATAAGACAGAAGTTATAACCAGTTTAGGTATGACTGATTACAATAAATGACCGACAGAGTTCCAATGGGGCATGTTCTATGTACACCATCTACAAACGAGACCATGTATGGTTGGCATAGCCTGATACGGATGAGCGGACAACATACGTTCTAACGTTCCAAAGACCATATACTGAAGGAAATTAGGTTAGGGAAAATAAATCTTATGTCTAAGACAGTCTTCTGGTGTTGTTTAAAACAATGAATTCCAACACTTACGACTTTAATGTTCCCTTTTGTTTCTATGTACGTTCTAATGCTGAAGGTCACACAGAAGGCAGTTAATCTAAAACTGAAGGTCACACAGAAGGCAGTTAATCTAAAACTGAAGGTCACACAGAAGGCAGTTAATCTTAAACTGAAGGTCACACAGAAGGGAGTTAATCTAAAACTGAAGGTCACACAGAAGGCAGTTTATCTAAACCTGAAGGTCACAAAGATAACAGGTTTTCTGAAGCTGAAGGTCACACAGAAGGCAGATTATCTTAAGCTGAAGGTCACACAGAAGGCAGGTTATCTAAAGCTGAATGCCACACAGAAGGCAGTTTGCCTAAAGCCGAAAGTCACACATAAGGCAGATTATCTTAAGCTGAAGGTCACACAGAAGGCAGGTTATCTAAAGCTGAATGTCACACAGAAGGCAGTTTGCCTAAAGCCGAAGGTCACACAGAAGGCAGTTTGCCTAAAGCCGAAGGTCACACAGAAGGCAGATTATCTTAAGCTGAAGGTCACAAAGAATGCAGGTTTTCTGAAGCTGAATGTCACACAGAAGGCAGATTATCTAAAGCTAAAGGTCGTTAAGACTAAATAGACGAGATGCTAACGTATTCATAACATTAACTTTTGTTTGTTTTTACAGTTGCTTGTGGAAATAAATATTCGGACATATTATGTTCATTTGATTCCTACATATCTAACAGAATTTTGCTGATACTCTATATAACTTCCGTTCCCCAGCACGGCGGTATGAGGGATTATCTTCTACCGGACTACCCGTATGGGAGATGTACCGTGAACCTGACCGATGACACGTGACATTCTACATTAAATAAAACTCGCAACCGTATACTAATTTCACACGCAAATCATTATTAAATGATCGACTTGTTCCTTAGAATGTTGTTTACATAACCACGACAAGGGAAATCTCCGGACCAGACCCGATATTCAATATCATTAGTTAGTCACGAAAACAAGATCGTTAGAGGATACTCGTAAATATTTCATCAGAACGCTATGTTATTCCCCACTCAATATGTTTTTGCTCTATATTCTATGTATTTTGCATCTTGTGCTTTTAATGAATCCTGTCATTTGGAAAAATGAGGAAATATAGAAGGTTTTTTTTTCATAATTAAGTGAATGTAAGCAGACAATACAGCACAATGTATCCGACGACATGGTAGTACATTTTAGTGGGGACTCGTGTGAATTTCTTGCCGGATCAGAAGTTTTGAAGTTATCATTTTGATGTTGATCACGTGTCCCTGTGTGTACGGAAGTTAAATGTAACAAGGAGCTTGGTTGTTCATATTCTTTGTTAATACATTTTTGATAAATTTATAGGAAAACAAGTTACCATGGATATAATCAGTTAGGGCCAGTCATTTGACCACAATCGTTTGTACAGGATATAGAACACTGACCTATATGTGTACTTGCAATATAGACAGAAATCCATAGTAACAATGGACACAGCAGATCAGTTCTAGTCACTTAATTAAAATATCGCCTGACAGAGAAAACCACTACCTACAGAAATCTTCTTTAATTATAACTTGTGGGTAGGAGATAGTAGGTGGGTTGGACATCTACAGAAGTCATCCCTGATTATAACTTGTAGGCAGGAGATAGTAGGTGGGCTGGACATCTACAGAAGTCGTCTCGGATTATAACATGTAGGTAGGAGACAGTAGGTGGGCTGGACATCTACAGAAGACATCCCTGATTATAACTTGTAGGTAGGAGACAGTAGATGTGTTGGACATCTACAGAAGCCATCCCGGATTATAACTTGTAGGCAGGAGATAGTAGGTGGGCTGGACATCTACAGAAATCGTCCCTGATTACAACATGTAGGTAGGAGACAGTAGGTGGACTGGAGATCTACTGAAGTCATCCCTGATTACAACTTGTAGGTAGGAGATAGTAGGTTGGCTGGACATCTACGGAAGTCATCACTGATTATAACTTGTAGGTAGGAGATGGTAGGTGTGTTGGACATCTACAGAAGTCATCCATGATTATAACTTGTAGGTAGGAGACAGTAGGTGGGCTGTACATGTACAGAAGACATCCCGGATTATAATTTGTAGGCAGGAGATAGTAGGTATGCTCTTTAATCTGTAAGGCGATTTACAATGATTTTTGGACGATATCATTATTAGCAAACCGTCATACAATAGTTTTGTAGTGTGGCCGTCCATCCACGATCAATGTATTGGATTGGATTGAGTAGGCGACAGCTTTGATGGTAAAACAGATTATGTATAAAATCACCGGCTGAAATATCAATAAGTACTTATTCTATATAAATTAAGAACGAAAGTTGATTGGTTATCGGACCAGGCAGAGTCTTAGTTTGTGATATTCACTCATCAGCTAAGTGATACTATATACAATTATAGATTACTTATATTGTAATCATTCAATGTAAACAAGATAGAATGCCTCTGGCTTCGATAAATAAATAATCAATTAATGTACATATTAGTCATGCATATTAATACAGATTGGGCCATACTGTAGGGAATCATGTTTGATTACATTCTAACGGTTTCTACAGTGTAGTGAACGAGACCGCAGGCACAGCATGGACGTAAATTCGTACTTGGTGATATTTTGTGTTGGTATAGGATTTGGAGGGTATGTATTGGTATCATCATCAGATTCTCAAGATATGGAATATAAGGTGAACATAGGTGAGTTTTATCTACGAATTTTATTTAATTCATGTTGGTATTCTGATAGACATTTATGTTTGATAAAACAAAATCTAGGATTATCTTTGTCAGAGAGGAAAGATGTGACAGTGAAGTCCTAGGCTGAATTAGTATCGTGTTTTTATCAAAACAATATGATCATGTAAGACTGCCCTATCGTGTTTTTATTATAACAATATTATATTGAAGACTGCCCTATCGTGTTTTTTTATTATAACAGTATGACGATGTAAGACTGTCCATCGTGTTTTTATTATAACAATATAATCATGTAAGACTGTCCTATCGTGTATTTCATTATAACAATATAATTATGTAAGACTGCCCTATCGTGTATTTCATTATAACAATATAATCATGTAAGACTGCCCTATCGTGTTTTTTATTATAACAATATGTTCATGTAAGACTGTCCATCGTGTTTTCATTATAACAATATAATCATGTAAGACTGCCCTATCGTGTTTTTTTTATTATAACAGTATGACGATGTAAGACTGTCCATCGTGTTTTTATTATAACAATATAATCATGTAAGACTGCCCTATCGTGTTTTCATTATAACAATATGTTCATGTAAGACTGCCCTATCGTGTATTTCATTATAACAGTATGATCATGTAAGACTGCCCTATCGTGTTTTTTTATTATAACAATATGTTCATGTAAGACTGCCCTATGGTGTTTTTATTATAACAGTATGATCATGTAAGACTGCCCTATCGTGTTTTTTTATTATAACAATATGTTCATGTAAGACTGCCCTATGGTGTTTTTATTATAACAGTATGATCATGTTCATTGTTTTTTTATATAACAATATGTTCATGTAAGACTGCCCTATCGTGTTTTTATTATAATAATATAATCATGTAAGACTGCCCTATCGTGTTTTTTTATTATAACAGTATGATCATGTAAACTGCCCTATGGTGTTTTTATTATAACAGTATGATCATGTAAGACTGCCCTATCGTGTTTTTTTTTATTATAACAATATGTTCATGTAAGACTGCCCTATCGTGTTTTTATTATAATAATATAATCATTTAAGACTGCCCTATCGTGTTTTTTTATGATAACAAGATGATCATGTAAGACTGCCCTATCGTGTTTTTATAACAATATAATCATGTATGATCATTATAACAGTATAAGACTGCCCTATCGTGTTTTTTTATTATAACAATATGTTCATGTAAGACTGCCCTATCGTGTATTTCATTATAACAATATAATCATGTAAGACTGCCCTATGGTGTTTTTATTATAACAGTATGATCAGGTAAGACTGCCCTATCGTGTTTTTTTATTATAACAATATGTTCATGTAAGACTGCCCTATCGTGTTTTTATTATAATAATATAATCATCTAAGACTGCCCTATCGTGTTTTTATTATAACAATATGTTCATGTAAGACTGCACTACCGTGTATTTCATTATAACAATATAATCATGATAGAAGTTTTCTTTCACCTCAATTGTTTTGTATTGGTTTCTACATGTGTTTGATTTGTTCGGTGTGTCGGATGATAAGTTCTGAACAGCTGATAGGCATCTGAGCAAGAAAAGTAAGATTCCTTACCGAAATTTTAATTATCTTAATTTAGTTTGATTTTTTCTCTCGCCATCCCTATCAATGACATATAATTTCTTCATTAGTTCGGTCATTATACAAGTGTAGTGTATTTTTTCATATACACGAAGGTGTGATAACGGATTGTTCTAACACGTCACGTGGAAATGGATGTGATGAACGAGCGGAAACTATACATGTTAACAACACGACATTCACCTTCAACTTACTTAGGATCCATATCGCCACGTCGGAGATATATGACGTCACTCAAGCAAGTACGTACGAGTGTCGTTTCCTATGTTTTTATGTTGTGACAGGATGATGTAACGCTGGAAAAGTTGACACTTTTTTTATCACTGACCTATACTGTTATATCAATTTTTATTTAATGGATGATTTTAAAGATTAATCATAGAGTAAACCTATTCAGTTTAAAGCCTATTATGAAAAGCTTCCGAAAATTATTAAGATATTCCGGAATTATTTCATGTTTTCTATAAGACAGATATAGCTTTATAACAATTGGAGACAGTGAAGTGCACTCTGCCATTATGGTAACCAATGTTCAAATTAAGTACGTGTGACACCAATGGACGTCCGGTACATCTTTCTATGTTCTGTTTTCATGATTTAGTTTTTAAAAGTGACATAATGATTCGTGGATTCAATGAATCTGAATCCCCCACGAATTGCCAATAGATCACTAATATGCCTTGTAGCTAAGATATTGTACATGTTTCCGATCAGATGATCCTAAAAGGCGATTACATCTAAAATCTTTATATATCTCCTCTTTCCTATACAGAGTTTTCTCACTTATTTCTCTTCTAACACAACATTTGATATTTCGACTTGGTGTTGCAGGTTCGGAACATCATTCAACTATAAATATCAACTCCTAGCAACCATTCATGATGTATGGTTAGCTCTAGAACAGGTTCATTAAAGTTCTGTGAATTTTTTACAGCTTATAGTCGCATTTGGCATATAGGGCTCATTATAAAATTTAGATCATAATGAGTATCTAGAGTTATTGGATTGGCCTACACTATTTTTATTGGATCGGCAACAGCAAGCATTTATTTCAAATTGGGTTTCCATAGGAAGTTAGCTCAATCTTTATTTTATTTATTTATTTTTGTAAACGAGATTGTTATATGAGATATGTTAATGAGATATCTGACGTTCTGTTTCTTGCCACGAAGCGTTATGCAGACGACATTTTTCTCTTACGCACATCTTCTTCATGTAATGCTATACAATTTGCCCGATACCCAGATCTTGAGTCCTTAAGTACATGTAAAATTGAAAAAAAAAAAAGAAAAAGAAAATGGTTAGATGATTTAATGCAAGACTAACGGTTGATTCATTTCTAAAATCACAGATCATGTATCATTATATATATTATAAAGAGAAAAAAGTCATAAGTATTCATGAACACTGTGAACTATATTTTAAGGAAGAAATATTGAATTTTGTTGATAGTCACAGACATGTAGGATTAGTTAGCATGGCGAAGGGTAAATGAGGAGATTATATATTGTCTATACATACATCTGTCATGAAGAATATTAATGCACTCGAGAGCCTTAACTATATGCATAAAAGAGAAACGTTGTTAAATATAGGTATTTTTTCATTTTTATATATATATATTATTACTGTTATGAATAACTAACGAAAGCGAGATGTTCGAAAAATGTAATGGTGTGGCATTTCATATCATTACCGTGTCACCAGCTATTATCTTTATTTGGAAACAGGACTAGAATAGCTGTCAGAAAATGGTAGAAAAACACACTTCCTAAAACGAATTCCTATCCAATACACAGTAAATTGAAAATATACTCATTTCCTGTAAATCGGATCAGTTCAAAGGTTATTTGATAAATTTTATCGAAAACGTTTTCAACGTATTGAAAAATCATAAGAGTTTGACAGTGAATGGTTCATATGAATGTTATCAACGATAACAAGGAGATTTGGACAGCAATATATACAATGTATGACTTATTTCGAAGAAAAAAAAAACGACGTACCTGACATGGAAGCATATAAATTTATCTTTTATCATTATCACATGCTATTAAAAACCAAAAATAGACACTGAACCAAACTATACTTTTCTTTTACTAAGAGTAATGATGAGACCATTGGTAGTTTAACTAAGGACATGTTGGTTGGTCTAGATTGACGAGCAGCGCAGATATCGTTCAATTACCAATAACGGAGTAATGAGAACCTTATAATTGCATATCAACTCATCATTAAATGGATATATCGGAGACGGCATAGTGTATTATAACGAAGGTTTCCTACGAATGCTTAAACTATTAAACTTAATTGCGGCTCGTGGTTCGATTAACCATCATCATAGCTTCCCATATCCCATTAAATTCTATTAAAACAAACAAGACGCAATATAGGAAAATCGTCCGTCCAATTAATTGGAACAGTAGTTAAGTATGGTAAATAAATATTTCGGTAAGTTACAACGATCAATTCGTACTCGAAATAAATAACAGTAAACATGTAAAAAAGGGTATCAATATATGATATACATGTATTATGATATTAACCACAGAGCTGTGTTGAAAAACTTGTGCCCAATTCTGTTGCTATAAAACACAACTAGTTGGTTTAAATAAGTCAAGTTCTTCCATTGCTCTAAATGCACTTTAATATGATAAATAGATAAATACTTGTAAACAAATATAATGAATAAGATATAAATATAACATGTGTAATCGATGAAAGCAAATTGGAGTCATTTTACGACGGATACCTAGTCACAGGTCAACAGACGATATTTTTTCGAATGATTCTGTGTTGGAATGTGCCCTTTTAATTACGTAGAATATCTCCAAATCTTGTCATATCCTGTAAGCTCAGGAAATGACAGCAATAATCCAATCACGTCTTAACTGAAGAGGTTATGTATAAAGTAGAGCAATTCTCAGAAGTAACAAAGAGGCGTCAATCTTGTTTTACGTTAAGCATGTGTAATTGAGGAAACGGTTTAATCAGAAATTACCAGCAAAGCAGTATGATGTTGGTTCACAGTGATATCTTTTAGGAATATCATTTTGATTCTAAAAACATCCAATCAAAATATAAATAAAGACCAACCTTCATCTGACAAAGATCTCGTTTATTGAATAATCATTGTCAACCATTCATTGAATAATGATCTGCAGTGTTGATATTGTGTGTAAATTGCTATTAATAATTAAAGACCTGTAGTCTCTGTTGGTTCTCTGTAAATTATCCTGTTTTATTGATCTTTTTGAACTGAAGTCAATATTGATAAACGAAAGCATTAACGGTATCATTCGCAATCACTGTTATATGAACTTTTTTAAGGCAGTGATTTTCGTATCAAGTTGTAATGTTGATATTTCTCAGCTAGCTATAGCTGATATAATGAACAAGAGTCTGTTAATGGAAGGTCAGAGCAACAAACGTCATATCAATTTTAATTTAAACTACTTTTCGACAAAACAAAGGGAAATCATGACGTTAGAGCTCCTGTGGTATATTAAAATAAAAAACGACCTCATCGTATTTAATACAAAGGTAAACAAGTCTCACAGAAAAGGGGTAAAATGGAAACTATATTGAATACTAAACATTATCCATCCAATAATACGCTAGACAACCTGGTATTTCCTAACGCATATTTTATACGTTTATATTATAGTTAAGCGATCCCGTGAAAACGTTGACTTCTACCTGGTATTAAGTATTCCACCACCGATGTCGCCAACTTTAGGTATCCTACAACGACTAGGCATCCCGTATATGCGGATGTGTGTCCTACTGACGTCAGATAACCGACAAACCATCTGCCTACCGAAACATGGAGAGAATCTTTATTTGCAAAAGAATACCTTATATCTCAAGAATGCAACAGAAACCAGCGATCTAACACCGAGAGGTTGTCACGACAAAACGTGCGACACCGGTCCAAACCAACCGACCGATGACGTGGCACATAACTTACACGGAAGTGACGTTTATTCAGCCGACAATTACTTGTCACGCATTGTGACGTCATTAGTGTCAGCAGAAAAATGGGAACATGTCCTCATATTTTATGAAGCTGTCTTTGGTTGGTGTATTGAAATCTTACAAGTGAAATAAACAAAATTCTTATTCTTATTTATTTATTTAGAAGCACTTAATCGTTATGAACATGATAATGTTGACTACTTCAATTTTTTTTCTTCTAAATTGACGTGTACGTCAAATTATTATCGTCCAGTCTTCTGATTCTGCAGAATAGATTCCCATTTCTTATTTCATTTTTTTTCCTGATTTCAAATCTGGTATCACATTAAAGGCAAATACTCATTCTTTGCTCTTATTTCGTGCATTGTGCTCTTCAGGAAACGACATGGGATCCTTATTTGACGCCTTTTCAAAGATCGGTCTAATCGCAAGGAGTACTCATGTGATTGACAGGCTATCAGAAGATGAATTCATTCGCATATTTGACAAATCTTCTGAAGTCGGGAAACAAGAACCTTTCCAAATTGCCGTGCTGTGCAAAAACATGTGTTCAAAACTTTTGAAAGCGGTGAGATAAATGCATATGCTTTAAATACTATCTTGTTAAACAAATGTATTATTAAGATTTTTGTACCCCATATGTTAATAGCACCTTGTAGTACATATTTAGTATAAGATACAATAGAGCAAACTTACACATCAAAATGCATGATGCATCTATGATGTCCTTCTAGGACTCAACAGTGATGCTAAGGGATTACATTTTGAATCAAAGGGACTTCTGGGGAAAATGAAGTGATCGAAGAAAATATCAGAATATAGAGATGCATTAGGTCCATAATGACGACCATCAAGTACATTTGTATGTTCTTAACTGTGTCACTATTGGCATAAATTTAAACTTGGTCAACAGGTTACGACCAACCTCGGAAACTCACAGTCCAACAGGGGTGTCTGAAATCTAAAGCTTTTGCAAAAGATACAAATGATACAGTCAAGCCAAATAAAGAATCAAATTGCTTCATACAATCATATCCCATCAAATGATGAAATTTTCTTGATTCCAATCACAAATAATAATCAGAAATGCAAATTAATATTGAATTACCGACGAGCTGAATTAGAAGGTGATCAAGCATTGATAAGCGTTTCTGCAATAATCTGGCCGGAAAAGATTGTTTACAACGTTATAACTATTGAATGTTAATTGGACTTACTTAGTGAATTCCTGATTTTGAAGACAGTGGAACATTGAAAGATACCTTGTGTGTTAAATGCATTTCAGTATCATTATCTATATGGTAACGGTTAAACACATGCCAGTCATACATGGGAATGTTTGAAATGGAGCGATGTCGTGACCGGAGAAACTAGTCAGTCACATCCGATCAAATGATAAAATTTGTTTGATTCCAACCACAAATGATAATCAGAAAGGCTGAATTACCGACGAGCTGAATAAGAAGCGAACAAAGACAGTAAATTACGGTAGTAAAACAAAATCTTAGGCTTAAGAAACGACTTGATACATTGCAATAATATTCACGAAATCCGACTTAGGAAACGACTTGATACATTGCAATAATATTCACGAAATCCGACTTAGGAAACGACTTGATACATTGCAATAATATTCACGAAATCTGACTTAGGAAACGACTTGATACATTGCAATAATATTCACGAAATCTGACTTAGGAAACGACTTGATACATTGCAATAATATTCACGAAATCCGACATAGGAAACGACTTGATACATTGCAATAATATTCACGAAATCCGACTTACGAAACGACTTGATACATTGCAATGATGTTTACAATATTGATGAAGTCTAACTTAGGAAACGAATTTATACATTGCAATGATGTTGATGAAGTCTGACTGAATGACATCTAATTAGTGTCATTTTTTTTTTATAAATTCCCAGATTACAGTTTACGATCTTCAGAAGAAGGGAACAAAAGCGGTATACTATTTTACCGAGATATTAGTAGTATCCATGGCCTCATCAGATACATTTTACCAGGAACTAAACGTTTCTACGTTTAATAACATAGCCGTTGTCACACTACCTTTGTGGGTGTCAAGTAAAAATGAGCACAACATAGACTGTACTGAAGTAAGTTTATATCAAATGAGTCTTCGTGTGTTTGAAAAAGAATAACGATTGTCAAGTTAGAATAAATATAATATATGCTTTCATATAGTAAAAGTTGATCAGGTCTACGTGTGCAGGATATATGTAATTTTATTTATTTTTTAATAATTACTTTTACATTTGGTCCACACGAATATGTATTCATGACAAAAATATCGTAACAGTAAGACTGGTCATATATTACTGAATTCCGGTTATATTTTACTAGGGACATTCTTCAATAATGCAGTACCTACACACAGCATTAGAAGCAACGACGCTTGGGAACTCTAATGAAATGACTACTGTTCCAAACATTCTCCTGGACCAGATGGAAATGGTAGGTTTATTAGGTTAAACATCCGCTGAGATAATAATAGTGTTAAATATGTTATGTTAGGAAGGTAATTAAAGGATAAGAGTTGATTATTGATCTCAGTTATATCCCTGAAATCGTCAGCTAGAGGAAATCCGACCGATTGTCGGAGATAACCATGTGTGTGGAACAAGCCCGGCGGTCACCTGGGATTATAATTAGCAGTATAGCGGTTAGACTATTAACGGTTAACCACTTAGTAGATAATTGGTTTGTGAACTAACCTGAGTAAGTCAGGCAGATGAAATCTTTTAATGTAAATCACTGTTCAATATCAAAATTCTTGAACATGATCACTATTCACTGTAACTTAATGTCTTTTTCTGGCAATGCTCCGTACCTTGAAACGTTCACAAGAACAAGATGCTGTCGAGATTTATTCAGTTTTATTAAGAACCTGATCGGAAAATGACATAATATGCACAGTATTCAAGGCATTATTTATATATTCAGTGGTAAAATTGGTCGATTTAGTTTTTGGCAGCACTAAAATTTTCGGCTATATTTTTTAACATTATGCATGTACTTTCACTAAATTAAACAAGGGTTTTAAACATTTGTAAAGTAGGTTGTATCTGGTTTAAACTGTCATCATTCTGTTTTCATTTGATCTTCAGTGATTTTAAATCCAGTTTCAATTTTGTTCCGTTATATGACAAGCTATTAATTATGATTGACTTCCATTTCTTAAACATCAATGCAAAGATTTTTCAAAATGTGATACCTATATAACCACATATGCTAATAACTCCATATCTTATACACGATAACTAATACATCATCTAATTTTGAAAGTACCAAGTGTCTCTGGCGTCGCTGTGGTTCCCGGTGGAGACTTTGATATGGGACAGAGATGGTAGGAGCTTACGCCGTGTTGGGCTGATTCACCTCACTGGAGAACGCAAATTATCTGGGTCATTATTTCCCAACAAGGATTTCGGATTTAATGGCCGCCAGCTACTGGTGTCATCACTAGCGGTAATTCTTTACAACTTAAACTTTTTGTAAGCAAAACGAGTAAGCTGTAGGCGATAATTGAAAATAAAACTTTTCCTAAAATGTTACCTGGGTTACGTATATCTTAATTATTATATACATGTCTATTGCTTATGAAAGAAAACATGTTTATTATATGATTTCTTTCACATTATAGTTTTACCCGTTTGTCGAAAACGTCGGAAACGACTCCTATGACGGTTTGTGTTTCGATATTCTACGACAGTTAGCTGTGGACATGAACTTCACGTGAGTTTAGAGCGCCCGGAAATACGTCATTGATAGATTAGAGAAAAGTTATATGTAGAGATGATTCATTTCCTTCAAGCTGTGATTATTTCTAGATAGCAGTAATGCCTACTTCCACAACCTATTGATTACTTTTTCATGATTAACTTTTCCAAACATAAATTGGTTTAAATCATAAGAGGCGATGTAGTCCAATGTGGCTTATGGAATATGAGAAACAACAGCATGTGAAATCAAATACGTAGTGCAAGATATAAACAAAAGGAAGATTTACACGGAGAATCATAAAAAAGTACAATGATGATAAGACCGGGTGTTTCGGTAAAGAAAGCATGTTCTTCGACAATCCCAATATAAATCATGGTCAATCCAAGTAAGTAATGCCACACTTTCAAATGAGGAAAGTATACAACAATGGAACTATCCAGAAATGAAAAAAATCACGATATTGTTATCATGCTCACCATTCATCTTGGTGGAAACTGTCCAAATTGGTGAAAAAGAACACAATGACAAAAGCAAAAACAAAAATGACATCAACACAAAGCAAAACAAAACGAAAGGAAAAAAAACCAAGCAAAAAATGGTAACTAATGTTGTGCTGTTGGTTTACGACTTTAAAAGTAAAAACGATTATCAGATAGGTACATGTAAATATTCTCAGAATGGTATGAAAGTGTCTTCCAATGAACATGTTTTCTAAACTTTCGAACAGATGATAGAGAAAATGCTTTTTAGGGAACGGGAAAATGAAATGAGTAATGTGGCAGAACATAAAGTGATAAAATATTTAGTACGTTTATGGTATTAACTGGTTGGTGACTTCAGTGGTCAACATCTTAATTGCATAGTTTCCTGTATTGTTTTAATAATTTAATGCTGAACTTTTATATTCACCGGCGTTACAAGAAGTCATGCAGCACGGAGGCAACATTTTTCATCAAGGATATCACACCTTTTATCCTTTAACACTTTATAATCATGATCTCACGATAATAACACATGATATTAGTATTTTATTCCAAATAACTAACCCAAATAACTAACCTTATATTATCCATAATAAAGGACACCAGGTACCATTCTCATGCCGACCTGCCTTGGACATAATGGCCTTTAAATGGCTCACATAGTTTGAACAACGTTTTTCTGATATTTTTGAGTTGTTGAGAAAACGTAAAATTACATTAAAAATCATATACGTTGTAAAAAGAAAGACTCGCTGGTTTAAATTTCGTGATTGGACTTAAATGAGTTTACAAAAAAAAACAAAAAAAAAAAAAAAAAAAAACAAGCAGCGGATTTCTCTGTCTTATGTCCAAGGTATCTATGTATATTTTCACTGTTTTATTCTATCTTGGAATTGCATGAAATGTTCTATGGTATCTTACCAACGATGATTTCTTAAATGTGTAAAATGTATACAACTAGAGCTTGGGTTTCACAGTTATAGACTGACTACATCACCCGATCTTGAGTGGGGAGTGACAGACGATCAAGGTCATTGGTCAGGACTTATTGGACAACTGCAACGGAACGTAAGCATGACTATTGGTTGGAATGTCGCAGTACATAACTTCATTTTAATGAGTACTTGAAAGTGTGAAAATATCAGGCGATTCCTCGCAAAAGAAAAAATACAAAAATACAAAAATACAAAAAAAAAAAAAACAAAAAAAAAACAAAAAAACAAAAAAACCCCGTACGTAATATCTTAATAAATCGCAATCAATAGTGAATTCAATTTATGTTCTGATATGTTCTGTACATATCAGAGAGACAAGATAGGAAAATAACCGATATGTTATC